>NC_072010.1:42674626-42954626 GCF_027791375.1 Indicator indicator
GCCAGCCTGATGTAGTGTGAGGTGTCCCTGCCCATGTCAGGGAGGTTGGAACTAAGATGATCCTTGTGGTCCCTTCCAACCCTGATTAATTCTATGATTCTATGATTCTAATACCCTGAAGACAAGAAAGCCAAGTTACAGTCCTTTTATCTTAAGAATTTGCTTCAGGAAAAAGAAGATTCAGAATATTTGTTTAGAGAAGTGGTCCATACTGATAGTAGAGATTGTATGGAATAGTCAACTGATTCACTGAGGGGGAGAGATGGCAACAGAGTACTCCAAAATACTCATCATGTAGGCACAATGCACAATGGTATATTCTTTCCTTGTAATCTGTTACTATTACTGTACAATTTGATTATGACATCCTGGACCACTCAAGAAACTCAGTTTGACAAAGATCTCAGTATTGTTTATGAAGTGTGCAGTTAAGAATGCTGGAGGGTTCTTCACTTCAGTCTGTCTTTGTTAATTTCTCTGAGTGACTGGCAAATGATAGATAGGTTCAAGGTTTGCTCTTATCTTACTGGATCTTGCTGATGGTTCATTTACTGATATAACCACTAAAGATACAGTAGATTTTGGAATTACCAAAACTCCTCCACTAGACACAGATATAAAAGTTTGAGTCTCTTGCCAGAAACTATGGTAATTTTATAATAGTAGGGGACATAACAGTGGCTTTCTGCTACAGATCACCTAACCAGAAAGACCAAGTGGATGAAGCCCTTCATAGATAGATATTAGTCACTGATAATTCACAAGCCCTGGTCCTCATGGGCAAGTTTAATCACCCTAATATCAACTGGAGAGACAACACTGCAGAGCATAAGTGATCCAGGAGATTCCTGGAATGCATTGGTGATAACTTTCTTATCCAAGCGACAGAAGAACCAATAAAGGGAGGTGCCATGCTAGACCTTGTTCTTCACCAAGAGGGAGGGGCTGCTGGGGAATGTGAAGCTCATGGGCAGCCTTGGCAGCAGTGACCATGAGATGCTGGAGTTTGAGATCCTCAGGGCAGAGAACAGGAGGACGTTTATCAAGATCGAAACCCTTGACTTCAGAAGAGTTGAGTTTGGCCTCCTCAGAGCCTCTTTGGTAGAGTACCACAGGATGACACCTGGAGGGATTGGGAGCCCAGGAAAGCTGCTATGTTTTCAGAGATTGTCTCCTCCAAGCTCAAAGAAAAGACATCCCTTAAAAGAAGAAATCAGAAAAAAAATACCATTCATATGCAACATTTGCAGAAACAAATGCTATGCAAATCTACATTTCCTTCTTAATTATTTCCTTTGAAAATCTGGAAACTTGCATTCTTTATGGATTGGTTTTGGAAGAACTTCCAAGTATTACAGTAATGAAAGACAGCAATATAAGGTAAGGAAAAAGTTTCTGAATTACTGAATACTTTCAATTTAATCTTGAAATTCTTGTTTAGTCCATGACTCCATCTCTAATGTTCTCCTAGAACCAGAACTCAGTAGTTAAAAACTTTCTTCTAATTACAAGTGTTTTAATTCATCCCCAGTGTTTTAGTTATATTTATATTTTTCATGACAGGAAAGAGAGACTTAACTATGTGAGATTTCTTTATAGAAAAATAGTTTACAGATGCCAAAGATGATCTTATTTAATTTCCTTTTCTAAACAAAGACTAAAAATTATCTATGAAATGTATCTGATTCATGTGGAATGATCTAACTGGAAGGAACTATTCATATACTTAACCCTCTTTTTCTTTTTCTCTCATTCACAGAACCACACAATGCTAGGGGTTGGAACAGATCTCTGGATATCATTGAGTCCAACCCCCCTGCTGAGGCAGGCTGACCCAGACAAGGTCGCACAGGAATATATTCAGGAGGGTTTTGAATGTCCCCAGAGATGGAGACTCCACCACCTCACTGGGCACTTTTAACAGTGGTTTGAAAGCTTTCCTATATCCATTAGCCTATATATTTGCCTCATTCTCCCTTACCTGAGAAGATATATCTACATGGAAATATTCTGATTATCAATCAGCTATTTTAAGTTAACACTTTAAATTTGATAATAGTCTCTAAAAAGGTCTGAGCCAACTTTTGTGATTTCAATTATATTTGAAGTCTGGAATTAAGATTGTTAGCTGTACTGAATTTACACAATCTTTTTTGCCACTATCTAAAATGAGTGTTCCTTTTACAACATTAATTCTTATTATAAACTTTGCCTTTAGCATGTACTGCTCCATTACCATTGATTTTTTCCTCTCTTTTGTAGAGCTGAGCCTGTTGTACCACATCATTAATTTTTTTTAACAAGTTACAAACTTGTGGATTGACTTGCCTGATACAAAATGAAATTTTAAAAGTCATACAGCACAAGTCTGTTTTGGATGCTGTATGGAATACTTAGAATTTCTGAAAATTACAGAAAAAATATTTCATATGAATGTACTGGCTATATATCATCCACATGCAAATATAAGAATAACATTACAGGAGATAATTCTAAAAATTATGTTTGGAGACGTAAAAGCTCTTGAATTTGTTCAGAGACTAAATTTCCTGTGACAAGTCTGGCATTTTCCTAAGCCTCATGAATTATGAGAGATACAAATTAAAGCAGATGTTAACATCTCAGGAATGGTTTTGTAGCAAATTCCTTAGATTTTAAATATAGATGTCTTTGTCCCAGGCTGGAGATAATTGATTTGATGGTTGAGTGACTGTACTGCTAAGGTCATGCAGGTATAAAGGCCACCAGGCTGTAATTCTCAGACTGAAGTGGTGCAAATAAGATTTATGCTCATGTAACTCAGGTTGATCACAATAATTCAGAAGCAATCCCAGTATTTGGTCCAAGAAAAGAGAATTACAGAAACAACTTTCTTGTCTGGCTTCTGTGGATACTTATGTCTAAAAGAATTTTAACAAAGCTCATTATATTTGCTTCACTACTGACTTTTGATTTACATAAGTGTTCACTACAGTTTTAATTGCATTTTCCTTCATGTTATATTTTACTGCTACAGCCTATGGTTGTAATTGAAAAGGACGTAATTTTTTAATCAGGGATGTTTTATGTAGAAAAACATGTATCATTTTAATGTGACAAAAATGTACTCTGTGGATAGAATTTCTAAGGCATAAATAGAGAGACAGTGTCTATGAAATGCTAGTCTGGCAAACAGTATAGCTATAGATACGTGTACAGACAGACAACCCTTTTAGTTTGATGAAGAAATCTTTATTGAAAAGATTTTACTCCTACATTTTAAACTGAAAATTATGTCACTCCTCTAACAGGCAAACAATTGGGCAACTACTCAAACAATTTTGTATAACTCAACATATAGCTTACCTAAACAAAGCCCTAAAGAAAAATTCCTGAACTCACATAAGACAATGGAATTAAAATTACATACTGCATCACAAATAACTCCACAGCTGTAATTTAAACCAAGGACTGTTAACAGGTGGACACTAGATTTAATTTTTTTTTTTTTCAGTAGTGACTCACAAAGACTGAGCTGTCAGTGTCTTCCTCCTTCATTCTGGACAGTCTGAAAACATACTTGACTTTCTGATAATGTCTGAATTACCTATCTCTGTATAGAGTCTTATATTCAGTATTTCATATGTATTGTCTAGAATACATTTTCAAAAATAAATCTTTGGGGGTTTATTGATGATCTTAGTATTTTAACCTTACGTCCACTTTCAACATAGTGATATTATTAATATTGAGTTTAAAGATGTTCAGTAGTAACAAAGATTGGGTCAACAGAACTTGCTGTTATGCACTGAGTGTTTGTATAATAAACCTTTATTTTATAGCTTTGTAGTAGTTTATATTTGGACCTAGCTAAGCCATTTTAATCTAAACCATCTTCAGAGTAATTCAAAAGAAGCAGACATAAACTGAAAACAGAGCTACCTAATACAGAATTCATCTTTCTTACTGGTTAAATTTATTCTAAGGTATTGCATGTGATAATTAAAATTGGGGGGAAAAGTAATTTACAGTTCTCTGAAACCACTGCTTAAGAGATTACAGAGCAATTGCAGTGAAATGAAACTGTACAAAACAAAGTTTCAGTACCGTGCACCATTTGGACTTCTTTTGATTTCATAAAGTTATGTTTAATTTATAGTACTTGGAGGGGGTTACTTTCCACTTACAAAAAGTATTCTGTACTTCTGGGGCCTTGTGAGGAGAATTTCTACTTACTGGCCTGATATGTGAAACATACCAAGAGGAACAGCAATTCAATACATTCTTAAACAGATTCAATAGCTCAGACACAATAAACTGTCCAATATTTCAATTTTTAGGTGAAAAGGAAAGGCTCAGGAGAATCTCCTAGCATGCAAGTGAATCACAGTAGTCCTTCTGCTACTCAGAGTTCCCTAAACAAAATCACACTCTGTTTTATACCCAAGAAGAGGGATTTCATTATGAAGACAGTAAGGCAGGCAGAAGTGTTATATTCATCATTTAGAATAAGAAAATGAGAGTTAGAGAGATTGACCAATGAGTACCCTCAGCAAACTGAAAAAAAAAAATGATTGCATGTTGGAACTCTCCTCTAGTTAAGCAGAAGAGAAGAATGACAAATCACTGTTATATATAGATCTATTTCATATAAACAACCTGAAAGTTCTCTTTCAGATAGAAGTATCCAACATTGGTGTTGGATACTAAGCAGCTGTCTTTCAGGTCTTCATATTTCAGATGACTGCATAACTCATGTAGGCAACAGATATATTTTCTACTCAAATATATCTGAGCAGCAAAGGGAGAAGAAGATTTTACTCAACAGACCTGAGAACAGAATATTGCAAAACGTAATTTGTGGACAGCTCCTGATGTGCAGTACTGTGGAAATTAATTTCAAATTGTCTACAAAACATTCATCTTTATTGTCCTACCAGGCTACAGAGTGCATAATGTCTGTAGTGCTCATTACTGGTGCCCCTGAAATTTTGTATGGTGGTAGACATCCATAGGCTTACAAATTCAAGAAACAGAATGTAACAGTAGAACCAAAGGAACACAAGGCAATAAATATAGATGGAGAAAACCTCAAACCAACACTGAAAACAAAACACATACCAAAACATAAAATCCAAGAGCCTTTGTTCCTATGCTGGAGCCTTTGAAACCTGAAGTTGATGTACATTACATTAGAAACCTAGTTTAGGGAAACTTAATTTATCCTGCTTTCCTGAGATCTGTCATTTAGTGGAGTCAGAGATTACAAGTCATTCATACTCAGGTCAGCACTAAATGGTCTGTGCTTCTCTTCTGTATGTTCAGAAATATCTGCTATACCCTTGTACTAGGTTTAACTTGTACTGTAGTAGGTTTGGGTTGCTGGGGACTACAGAGTCCTCTGTGTGAAGGAGATCCTGAGCTGCCTTGAGCTGGTGACAGCCAAATCTAAGTGACACTAGTATCACTCTGAATGCCTCATTGTTTTCTAATTTATGCAGCTAGACAGGGGATCCCATGAGATCCCAGTTCATATGCACTTAGGAAAGAGAAGCAGGCATAGAGGAGGAAAAAGATGGCTAAACTTGGACAAACTATATGCAATTTGCATTAAAACCAGGGAAAGTGAAATTATGAAGGGAGGAGGAGAATTGTGCAGCTTGTGTCAACCCTTAACAAACGCTTAAATATTTGTGGTGTTTTGGGGTTTGGGGGGGGGGGTTGTTGTTGGTTTTTTTTTTTTACTTACAGTATTTTTTTCCCCAAATGCCTAAATCAGTCATCAGAAGTTGGTGATACCTCGAAGTAAATTCAATTAAGTAAAGTCTCCTGAACTGAGACTTCTTTGCCTACAACGAAATCTTGGTCTAAGGAGAATATGCTGTAACGATTTTAACTATATATTTAAAAAAAGTTATCCTGCAACCCAAGAAATCTGGTTTATAAATCTGTCATAGTCATTTAAATATTTTCAATTCACTAAATAAGTATCTATAAAAAAAAAAGCAGCAGCAAGCTTTTTTTCCCAGCCTCTTTAAACATATTTATTTAGTTTTCCTGGATAGATTTTTATTGATGAGCAAGTTTTCTGTAGATATGTTGGCCAGAAAAGGAAAATTGAAGAAAATGTTCCCCTTGTGATAAATAAAACAGAAGCAGTGAAACCAAACATGGAAAAGACTGGGGTACTTAAAAAATTTTGCCTGTTTTCAGCTATAACTCTCTCAAACCCCTGAACCACAAGGCAAGGAGTAGGGGAATGAAATCCCTTCCATCATAAGTGAAGATCAGGTTTCAGATGACATTAGGAACTTGAACATGCACAAGTCCTTGAGACCCTATGAGATGCATCCCAGAGTCTTGAGAAAATTGGATGAAAGTTGCCAAGACACTCTCCATCATAACTGAAAAATCATAGCAATCGAGTGAAGGGCTGGAAAAAGGGAAACTCATGTCCATTTTTATAAAGGGTAAATACGAGGACCCAGGGAAGTACCAATCAGTGAGCCTCACTTATGTGTCTTGTGATCACTGAAGAGATACGTTTGGAAGAATCATTCTGGATTGACTACATCAGAGGACAAGGAAGAGGTACGAATGTCATCTCCCACAGCGTTTTCCCACTGGGGAGATGATTGGAGAGAGATGGGTTTGATAAATGGACTGATGAGGAATTGGATGGGTGGCCATGTCCAAAGAGTTACAGTCAATTGCTTAATATCAAAGACCAAACCAGTAATGTATGGTGTTCCTGAAGGATCTGTATTGCGACCAATACCTTTTAATATCAATTACATAGTGGGATTGAGTTCACCCTCAGTAAACTTACAAAGGACACCAAGTTGAAGAAAGGATGCCTTCCTGAGTGACCTTGACAGGCGTGAAGAGTGGGACTGTGTAAACTTCACAAAGGTAACAAAGCCAACTGCAAAGTCCTGCAGGTGAGTCGGGCCAATCCCAATTCAAAATAGATGGGGGTTGTATGGTTTGAGAGCAGTCCTGCAGAGAAGGATTTGGGGATACTGGTAGACAAAAACTTGTTTATGTGCTGTCAATGAATGCTTACAGCCCAGAAAGTCAATTGTATCCTGGGCTTCCACAAAGTAAGTGTGGCCAGAAGGTAAATGGAGGTGATTCTGCCCCTCTAGTCTGCTCTCATGACACCCTACTTAGAGTCATAGATATTTATTTAAATACTCCTGATTGATGTAGATTTAAACAGCAAAAAAAATTACCACATGGCATGAATGAAAAAGTTATTCTGTGTGAAGTTAACATTATATTTTTTGGACATAAATGCAGAATACATATTTGTTTATCTACATTTCATCTGCAGAAAGGGTGACAAGTTTGTACATTACTACAAAACCACAGAAGTAAAGAAATATATGCTTTAGTCTCAGAAGCTCGGTAAACTGTGCAAGCTTTGTAGCATAGGAATCTTTATTTCATGGGAACTTTCCTAACATAAAGACAATTGCCCTTTGTCTAGTTTAAAAAGTAACCAACCACAAAAAACAAACAAACAAACAAAACCCCCAACCACAACAACAAAACCCCCCAAACAAATCAAGACATTTCTTTCTCTGGATCTAATGCAAAAAAATGTGATCACTACATCCCGTCTTCTTATATACACTTAAATGTCTTCAGTGTAATTATATAAGTCTTATATATGCTTAAATCAATGTTTTACTTCACTTCTTTTTGCTCCTGAAGGTTAAAGTCACTGAGTTAAACATAACAAACATAAATATTTTCAAAATTGAGTTATCATAGTGATGCAGAAATAGCACATTTCAGCAGATTGTGATTACACTAAAGAGAAGGAAAATTTGACCAACAGAATGGTAAATCAATGTTTGATGTTCAGTTTGATGAAAGTATTGCTAATATATTACTATTCACATAGGAAAAAAAAAAGCCAAAACCTCAAACAAACCCAGAAGCTAGATATAGACATGGCAGCATCAGTTTCCATGAGCTGAACCATGTGCGCTTTCTTTGTACACATGAAAGAGTAGTATCTCACACCTTGTGCCTGAAGAGTTTCTTTCCAAACTTTATGCAAATCTTCTGACCCTCCAGCCACTACACATTCTTCAAAGGGACACTTACCTTTAAAAGTGACAGCAAGCAATAATGTGACAAACGAGCCTGCAGCCTGCACATGAGCAATACACTTTACCTAGAATATTTGGATGTGATAGAATTAAGCTGACCTCTGTGACAAGGACACCTTAATCAAAAGAGCCAAAATCAAAGATTAGGTGAGGGGAGGTAAGCAATTCTGATGGGTCTTGTGTTGTATCTTTATTGTCTGTTGGATTAGGACATTTCTTAATCATTCTGTCTTTTGCTGTGTATCTCTTTGATACTTGCAGTTTCTAAATTGAGAGAATGTTAAAATGTTTTCTATGGTGCTTATATAAGGAGAGATAAAAACTAAGTACATTATTACAGTCTACCACAATTAGCTCTTCAGTAGACTGTATAATACTTTAATTAATATTGATATGGAAATTAAAATACTGGCTTAGGCTTTGCTTTTCTATACCATAAAGTTTAGCCTGTCTTTGGTTATTCTTCCTTTTTTTCTTCTTTTTAGGATGAGATGATAAATGGTGCATCTCTTACATGTTTTTGTTAATGAGAGAATTATTGAGGAAAAGAATAATCACATCTTTCCAACTGTCTGGCCCATTACAGTTAACATAGAAACAAATTATTTCTTGTTCACTTTTACGTGAACACAGTCAACACCCAGTGAAAGCTTTACGATTTCTTAATTACAGCAATAGAATTTTAGAAGGTACTCTTTAAATTTGTCTTGGCAGGTTTTTGTCAACATTAAAAGCTTACATTAAAAAAAAAAAAAGAAAAGGAAAAACCAGCCATCTCATAAGGAGACAAAATCTCCAACTGATGGGAATACAAACTTCTCGCAAATATGCAATTAAGAGTTGGCCTTGGTGACTGAGAAGCTTTTCCTTTCTTTTTTTAATTTGCATTTTCAATGTTTTTCTGAAGTGATAGAATACTTCAGTTAACACACCTTTAACAATTTATTTGCAATTAAAGTGTTCAAAATAAACTTTTAAAATAAACATGATATGTGAGGTGAAATGTATAGACAGTTAAAATGCAGCTCAAGTAGTTTTAAGTTTATGGTTCAGAAACAGTAAGGGAAGTCCAGATATCATAATTGTGCTCCAGTTATAACTGCTAGGTTACTCTGACGCTTTCTGAAGTCCCTGTAGGTTTGCTTCAGTCAAAGAGATATTTTTGAGGCATACAGGAGCCATAGAAAATTGTATATATCTTAAGTTTAAATAAAAAATCCTCAGTTCTGTGTATAAGTATGATTCTGCTAGAAAGAAATCATAGTGATTTAGCACTACTTAGTTTGTGTGATATGTGTCTATATCCTATATATCACATAAGTTTATGTTGGTTTGTGTTTTTTCCTGTTAGGTATATTTGACAAAAAATCAAAATGCTAGCATCAGTGGAACAAGTTTCACCACCTGTGAAAAGAAATATCAACTGCACTTCATTCATGCTTTTCCCATGAATGTTCAAAATCATACAGTGGAACCAGGAAAGATACACAAACATTCATGATGATACGAGTTGTTGAATAGCTACTGAGGTTAGCTAGGTAAAAACTGGAGTAAATGTAACATTGATAAGTAATATGTTATTTCAGCTTCCTACCACATAAACAGTGTGCTGCTGAAAATTGTACTTTAACTTATTAGAAACTATTCCAAGTCATTATTAGAAATGCTCTCACTCCATTATTTAATCCTCTTCTACTTTCTAATTATTTCATAGCTGCAATGGGGTAGGATTAGGCTGGACATTAGGAAAAATTTTTTCACAGAAAGAGTGGTCAAAAATTGGAATGTGCTGCCTAGGGAGGTGGTTGAGTCACCAACCTTGGATGTGTTTGAAGGTCATTTAGATGTGGTGATGGGGATGTGGTTTAGGGGTGAAACTTGTAGAGTAGGGTTGTCAGTTGGACTTGATGATCCCGAGGGTCTTTTCCAACTTGAATATTTGTGTGATTTCTGTGATCTTAAAAAATGAAATAAAACATATTTTTCCTGTTAAACTCATTTACACATCAAGTGAGCAAAGCACTGCCAGTTAAGCTATCTGCACTCCCAAAAACCATCTGTTGTAGAAAGGTACATACATCCATAGTAGTACTTTCCAAGCATTCAAAATTAACATATTGCTCCTAAGATCAAAAGAATTTCTTAAATTAATTTTAATTTTTTTTTCTTGTCTTTGTTTTTTAGGGTCTGAGTCACTGCTAAACTTGTCTTGATATTTTGCTATTCTTTGCAGTAATGCAATTATTATTTTTTTTAATTATGAATTTATATTTTCTGCTGAGCCCTGATGTAGCGAAGCGAATTAAAACACAACAAACTTTCAGACTTACAATAATACTATGAGAATTCTTATGAGATTGTGTCAGTGTGAGCTGAAATTTCCCCCACACCAACAATAAATCTGCTTGTGACAAAGATGTTATAAGCAGTGATCACTGTAAATAGCAAATGTGAGAAAACAGGACTGCATGTGATTAATTTGTTGAATAAACAGATTTGTTTGATCTTCTTGTAGAAAGGACATAAATGTATTAACAGTTCAAATAAATTTAGTAATTAATTTAGGTTTTCTAGGGTTAACTATTATGGTACAATATAACTGATTTGTCTTGAAATATGACTATCTCGGTTACGAAAATTTATATTAAAGAAGAATAAAAATGTAGAAGATAATAATGACGAAAAAAAATCCCCACATATTGTGAGGTTCTGCTAATGGGTAAGATTGAGCCTACTGCTATAGGAATGAAAAGGAATAAAAGCTCCCTACTTTGGAAGTCTTTCCCTTAAAACATTTTCTGCTAAACGAAAAGTGAAAATAACAGCATTTACGAAACTAATTTCCTTTAGGGAGTGTTTCTAAAATTCTTGTTTATATTCAGTTCAATTTAGTGTTTCACATTAGCAGCTGCTAAATGCCCATCATGTCTCAAAGTATTTGGATTTAATTTAATTTAAATGTCTGTCTCCCCGAAATAATTAAATGAACAGCAAGTCAACTTAAAGGAACATTGTGCAGTAGACAAAAATCACAAAAGAAGTTTAATTGCATTAAATAAATTATAATATTGATCAACATAAAACAGTATTGAATTTAGTATTGTACTCTGACTCATTGTTTTAGCTTTCTTTATTAAGTCTGTAAATAAATTGCAAAGGATTAGAGAAGATAACATTCTACTGAAGAGTATAGCATTTTCATTTCAGAAACTTGTTTCTTTTTTATCTTGGTACTGTAAGATTTACTCCAGCATCATGCCATCAACTCTTGAAATTATTTTCCTTTGAAAAGTGTGTACTGGTATTCTAAAGTGTACCTAGAAATATGTTGGAATAGAAGTGGTGAGTCACTTCTAGAAGTGGAATAGAAGTCCACAAGTCAAGTGGACTTGAAGAGTTTACTGCTTTTGTCGTTATACAAACTGGTAGCATCTTAAAGGACCATTATAGTGTCACAAATATTTGAAAGAGGAGTCTTCAGTACAGAAGTATTATTTTATTGTATCTCTAAGGCCTCTTATTGATGACATTTTAAGGCTCTTCTCTCTTAATCATAGAGAAAATATTGTAACTTGCTTACTTAAAAATAGGTGTTACACTAATGTACCCCCAGTAGCATTTATCTTACCAATACAGGACTGATTTTGTATATTGGATACTGTCAGTTCTGTCAGTTTTATCATTAGTCATGAATTTTTGTTATTTTCCTGAAAGTTCAATATCTGGAATAGTTTGATCAATTAACAGCACCACCTTGATCTAAATTGAAAACAAACAAACAAACAAAAAACAAACCCAAAACCCTAACCACCTGGCAAACAAGCAAAGCAAGAAAAAAAGGCCAAATTCCCCCCAAAATACCCAGCCAACCAAACAAAAAAACAACAAGCAAACAAAAAAGCCAGAATAACCTTAAATTTCAAAAATAACAATGGAAATAATCTTGAATTAGTCAAAAGTTTCTATAGAAATCTGGGAATGAAGATTAACAAATCTGGAACAAATCTGATCTGTGTTTAGACTTCACAGTTTAGGATTATCATAAGACTGATTTGGAAGGGACCTTAAATATCCCCCTGGCATGGGCAGGGACACCTTCCACCAGATCAGGTTTCTAAAAGCTCCAACCTGTCCTTGATGACATCCCTTCCCTGCAGTGCGTCAACTATATCACATGGACTGGTGTCATTGACAAACTTGCTGAGGGTGCACTCAGTCCCACTGTCCACATCACTGACAAAGATACTAAACAGCGTAGGTTTCAATACTGACTCCTGAGGAACACCAGTTGTCACTGGTCTCCACTGGGACACTGAGGCGTTGACTACAATTATTTGATTGCGACCATCCAGCCAATTCCTTATCCACTGAGTGATCTAAGTGTCAAATCTGTGTCTCCAATTTAGAGACAAGGATGCTGTGTAGGACAGTCTCAAATGCTTTGTAAGCAGACTCAAAGTACTGATGCCCGAGTTAAGCAATATTAGCCTAGCTTGCTAATATTGAGAGCTTTTCTTTCCTCACTTAGAAACACTTTGGGTTTTTTACAACATGAGCAAGAATACACCCCAATTTGAAATGCTGAGATCTTTAGAAAAATAAATTATGTAATTAAGAAAAACCCTGAGATGAGCATAAGGTACAAAAACTCTGAAGCCACCGGAACCTGTAGAGTACAGGAATAGCCATAATAGGTTTAAAAGAGAGACAAGAGGATAAGAGGCAGATTTCCCAAATATCTTGGATGTCTGTGCATTTTTCCAGGAAACATATTGAATGAATAGGAAGAGTTGAAGGTGATATTAATTGTTTATAACTGAAATGAAATAAGAGATTTTGTAGTAGTATAATATTTTTTTTCACTGCTCAAGATGGTACAACAATTTAAAAAGAAGGAGTTACTGCATATGGTTGGAAAGAATTGCTCTGTGAATTAAAAGTTAAATGCATTAAATGAGGTCCAGATGAATGACTATAGAAAGACACTATTTAAAATTGATAATTGGAAACCACACCTAGTAGAATATGCAGTGTTCAACAGTTTCTTATAACACATTAAGAAGAAATGTTTCACTTAACAAAATTAAAAGAAAAAAAAGTAAGAAAGTTTTTCTGAACTGATCTGTAACTAATGGGAGGGAATTGTGAGACATAATGTAGAGAAATCTGGATGAGATGGATCTGGATGATTTTCTGGATAAAATTGCCCTGTTCTGCTGTGGATCTACATTCTACTCACCTTAACACTTTCTTTGGTGCTTATCTTAGTGAAAGAAAGAGAGAGAGGAATAATAATGTGTGGCTGGATCAATCCTTTGGAAGCATCTAATGCTTTTTAGAATCAATAAAAAGAAGAAGATACTACATTAGATGCAGTAATTCTCATTCTGTAGGTTTTAAAAATGGTTACCTTTATTTAAAAAAAATCACAAAGAAAACCTATGCTGAAACCCAGATTAAGTTTCTCCTTCTGATTAATTCAAAATTAAACACCTGATTTTTTTTTTTGTAGTGCTCTAAATAAGGTGGACTCTCTTCTGTTCTTGTGTCACGTTTTTGAGGATATATTTTCCGCTGGAATTTGTAAGTGGAAGGTCAAGTTATGCAACCAGGGTTAGATAACAACAGAGAAAATAATGCCACAGCAGTTTAAAAAGCTCCATTTGTGTTCATTTTGAGACGTTGTAGAGGTTTTAATTCCACAACCCATCCTTATATTTGACTCATCAAAGGACCTGCACCAAAGTAAAGTTTTAGTGGAACAAACACACAAAGTATACAGTAAGAAGCTACCAATTAATCTGTAAAAAAGTCTGCAAAACAGCTATAAAATAGGTAATTAAATTTCTTTGTAGTTTACATATGCATGTTAAAATTAAAAAGAATAAAAGGTCTTTTAGAAGGTTTAAGTCTAGAATTGAAATTAAATGATCAGTAGAAAATATATGAAAATTGTATGTATAATTTCAATTTTCTTAGATATAACTTGGTAACTGTCTACTATTTTTGAGTATTTTGCAGTTACATTCATCCTTTTTTTAAATAAGTAACTATTTCAAAGAAATATTTAAGTACATCTCTTGTTAACATCTTGCTAAAATGATACGGATCTTCTGTGCAAATGACATGTATGCAACAAGCTACTGAAAACATTAGAAGAAACTTTGTTGAGTGGCCCCTGTAAGAAGCATCAAGAAGCTTCCCCAGCTCCTCCCTCCCCTCTTACCAAGAGATGAGACTGGGAGGAAAAAAAGGCAGGGAGAGTTTTCTTGGTTGATTTACACAGAATACTTTACTCCTCCACTATGGAAGTATCAGATTGCATCAGTATATATATGAAAACAGAGAGAAAGAGAAAGGAAAATTACTGTCTAGGATCTTGAAAATAAGCAAAAGAAGCATCCCCATGCTCGAGGCCCAGAGAGAGAGTGATAGTGGGGAGTGTTAGTATGTTTCAAACCACTACACTCTGGCCAAGGTTTTGCCAATCAGGAGCTCTGCTATGACATATTTAACAGGGGACAACCTCTATTTTGGGAGCTCTTTTGTGTTACAGAAGAATGGTAGACAATCATGAGGTCCCTGAGGTCAAAGAGAAAGGAGTGTGGAGACATGCCAGAGAAACCATTCAGATAGTGGTAAGATGGCAGCGTTTAGAGATCAACAGTGGAGCATGGGAAGATTATAGCCCACAGAAGAGACACACGTTAGTAGGAGGAACACTGTCTTCCATGCCATGTTGCCACAAGTAAGAGCTGTGAGGAGCTTTCCTTCTTAAGTGAATCGAGCAGCAGGAACAACGTGGAATGAACTGGGACTGACCTCAACCCTCATTTCTTTCCCTTTTGTGCTATTGAGGGTCAGGAGAGTCAGGAGCAGAACTGAGTCCAGCTCAGGGAGGAGTTGGGAGAAGGTGTTTTTTCAAGATCCAGTTGTTTCTACCACTATCCTACTCTGATTCAATTGGTAAACTGGCAATGGATTTGTTTAAATTAAGTTGATTTTTCTTCTCTGTCTTTTGCCCATGATCACAATGGGGTCATAATGGGACCCATAATGGCTATCCAGCAGAGACATTCCTGGGGATGCTGCTTGACAGCCAGCTGAATATGAGCCAGCAGTGTGCTCAGGTGGTCAAGAAAACCAAGAACATCCTGACCTTTATCAGGAATATTGTACTCAGCACTAGTGAGGCCACACCTTGAGTATTGTTCTCAGAATTACATTGTGCTTAGGCAACACAGCTGGTGAAGAGTGTGGAGAAAAATCTTATGAGGAGAGGCTGAGGGAACTGGAGTTGGTTAGTCTGGAGAAAAGGAGACTGAGGCATGACCTTATTGCTCTCTACAACTACCCAAAATTAAGTTGTAGTGAAGTGGGTGTTGGTCTCTTTGCCCTAGTAATAAGTTCTAGGATGAGAGTTGCACCAGGGGTGGCTTAGGCTGGATATTAGAATTAACTTGTTGATGGAGAGGGTTGTCAAACATTGGAATAGGCTTTCCAGGAAGGTGGTTGAATCACCATCCTTAGAAGTGTTTAAAAGACAAATAGATGTAGCGTTAAGGGGCATAGTTTAACACCAGACTTGGTAGAGTTAGATAATGGTTGGACTCAAAGATCTTAAAGGTCTTTTGCAAACAAAATTATTCTATGATCCTATGATTGGTGAGTGAGCCCTTTCTGTCCTTTTTCTCACCCCTCAAGCCTTTTATTGTGTTTTCTTCTCCTTATCCCTTGGGAAGTGTGTAAGAATGAGTGAACAGCTTCATTGTGCTTTGATGCTGGCTGAGTAGGATTAAACCACAACTGTTTAACCAAAAATATGTATGAAACAACATTTGTATTTTTTCTTTTAAATGTAAATTCACTATAGTGATTACCCAACTTCTCTATAACAAAAGACTTCAATGTAAACTTCAAGTTATTACTTAAACCGGGACAAATGCACATACATATTCTTTTACTTCACTGTTTATGTGAGATTGTTTACCCTCCATGGCACTCTTCCTAGTGTTTCTTCTTCTAAAAGACAAGCTATTTTACATTTACTGGGGAACATTGTAGGAGAAATATGGAGAACTATTGTGATGGGCTTCATTTTTTGTAACTGTTACCTCTTAGTTTTTCAGTCAAGTGTCTCAGTTTTGTCAAGTTGAAAAACAAGCATGTGAAAAACAAACAAACCGATGCAAGCCAATTTATTAGTCATCATAATATATTTAAAATCCTACAACATTAAAACCTGAATGCATATCTATTTGGAGTCAGCTATATCTTTTAAAGTGCATTATAAAACAATTTTATTTATTTTAAGAGTCTTATGAAAAATTCATGTGGTCTTCCAATGAGGCAGAATTAATGAAATGCTTGAGAAAAAAATACTGAAAAACATTTACCTATTTTTAACTGCAGAAAAAGTGTAGACTTGAATTTTATCAAGTAGTCTCATAAAATGCAAAATCTTCAATCTGAAATAATTCAATGCTGGATACTTTAGAACAGAATAGAAAAAATTATGCCTTAATATAAATTTGTTCTCATATTATGCATACTAGTGAAGTTTTTTTTTCCATTGCCCAGACAATATGCAGTTGTTTGTAACTACAAGCTTGAGACTTGAACTTACTTTCAAAACTTAGCTTTGTTATTGTCAATATTCACTGTTATCAATCAATATGTATCTATATTTATACTAACAAAATTTTCTTCTAGATTTCTTCAAGGTCCTGCTTAACTGACTATGCAATTATTTACTTTAAGAGGATTTACTAAGAGCATAACATTTAGATGTAAATTAAACACCTCAATTAGACAGATTGCTCAAAATGACTGACTAGTCATGGCTGTAGTAGCCCTGATCCCTCTCAAACTCAACAGTGCATTTCATGCAATTATGTGACTGAACTGCTACTGATAAATAAATGTGAGGTCACCTTCTGCTGTTTGTATCTGAAATTCAAATCTCCTGGTGGAAATTCCATATTTTCAGTAAAAGCTTGAAAAGCAGTTGCAAATTAAACAGTCCACCCGGGTCTTTAATTTAAATTAAAGTTCTCCTTTATGAAAACAGTATCACCTATGTAGAAATGTAACCAACTTTAAATGTATGTTCTGTATTCTGGGTCTGAATCTCATAATTTAAAATCATGCTCCAGAGTGGATGAGCTTGATTATGACTTCCAAAGACAGCAATATCTGGCTCTAAAAGTTCCTTGTGCATATACATATCCATTGCTAGTTGTTTAAAATTGACTAGTACTCTCAAATAAAACTTTCTCTAATCTTTCTAGATTCTTTGGCCAACATGATAGGTCTTCAGGAAACCAAAAATGTGTTGTAATATTTTGAAGATGATGACAGATAGTGCATCCCATCTCTTCTATACCTGAAGCTCAGAGTTTTGTTTTTATTACTTCCTTAACAGAATATCTTCATGGAAACCTTGCCAATTATATAATGAGGTTTACACAATTTAATCTAGTGGTTTTTTATCCAGTGATGACCAATCTGAGTGCTTAGCTGTGACGTAAGACAAGATAAAAATACATTTACTACTAGCAAAGTGATGGAAGATATAGTAAAATATTTTTTTAAATCTTTCTAAACTAAATATATTCCTACACTTGCTGCTTGTTTACTTCTTAATCTGTATATGTAGTATTTATCACATTTTGGTTTGGCATTAGTATATTCAAATTCCAGTTTTCTTTATAGGGCATACCTACAATTTATTTAGAATGAGATGATAAGTTTGAGCAAATTAGATTCTATCTTTATTGTGAACTCTATTTTTCCTATAAACACATTCCAAAGTTTCTAATGTTAAATAGAGCACAAGAAAACCCTCACAACCCAAAAACTGATGTTCATTAAACTTGCCATTCCTTGTCTGTTACTAGAATCTGTTACTGTGAAATATTTATTAATTGAATGCTGATTAAATAACTCTGGAATTAGCAAAATCGTTGTCTTGACCTAATTGAAAGGCTAGGTCATCCTGCTGAAAAAATTGAGAAGATAATTCATTTCCAGCCCAATGCATGTTGCACTGTCATGCAGTTTAGTTTAGGACAAGAAGAGACAGAAACACGGGTATACAAAATTCTTATTTGGAATAAATCAGTGAGTAGGAATATCAGAGAATATAGCTAAAATATATGCATTTGGATCTTGCTTCTGGGAAGGTTACACTGCTGTGTTAAAAGCAAAATTGGCTATTTCCCTATCTAATATTGAAGAGAACAAAACAAAGCTACCTTAATAGATATTAATACAAAAATATGTCAAAATTTTGAATTTGTTTCTTGGTTATGTGTACATATTCAATAAAATTTCCCACCATATGGAAGATCCCTGCATGGTAATCCATGTGACAGTTAAGCTCATCCATGGGATTTAAGTGATACTTCAAAATTCTGCATGCATTTCATCCACATTAGCTCAATTCAGCAGCAGGGTTTCTGTTTTCCACAATTCATTGTTACTGCATCATAGAGATTCATTGATAAAATCTGAACATGGATTTGGAAAGAGGAGTTTGTTTGTTTTCTTTCTGAAGAGTTAATATAAACTTTGTGTTTGCTTATCACAAGGTGCTGATGTCAAGCAATTCTGATTACAGTAATACTGAATCATCTGCTTTCTTACAGGCCAAAGTCAGCTCACACTGATGTATGCAGTATGGGGAATAAACATAGTGAATTAGATTTGTGTGCAGTTGCAGGGCTATGATCTTGTTGGGATCATGGAAACATAGTGGGATAGTTCCTATGACTGGACACTGCAACAGAGGATTGAAGGCTCTTTAGGAAGGATAGGTTGGGAAGACAAGGAGAGGGAGTTGCTTTTAATGTGAGATCAACTGAAGTGCATGGAGCTATGCCTAGGGATGGATGAAGAGCCAATTAAGACCTTAACAGGATTAAAAAGAAGACAAGTAAAGGTGACATGGTAATTGGTGTCTACTGGCCACCTCAGCATGAAAAAGTGGCTAAGATCTTCAAGACACAGACAGAAGGCGGCCACGGTCCTCAGGCCCTGGCTCTCTAGCCATGGCCCTCCTGGGGGAACTTTTACCACCTGAATATCTGCTAGAGGGACAACACAACAGGACATAAGTAATCCAGGAGTGGACTCATGATTTTCTTCTGCAGGTGACAGAGGAGCCAGTGAGGGGAGGTTCTTTGATGACCAAGCTCATGCTTACTGAGAAGTATCACCTACAAGAGATGATCCTTCCTCTTTATTCGATAGTGGTGAGGCCACATCTGGAGCACTATGTCCAGTATGGGGCTCGTCAACACAAGAGAGACATAGACATGCTGCAGAGTCCACCAAAGGACCACAAAGATGATTAAAGAAGTAAGAATACCTCTTGTGAGGAAAGGCTGAGACAGATGTGACTGTTCAGCATAAAGAAGAAAGGCTCGGGGAGGATATTAGCAATGTATATAAATAAGTAAAGGGAAGGTAGAAAGGGGACAGAGAGGCTCTTTTCAGTGGTGCCATGTGACAGGGACCAGAGGCAATGGACACTAACTGAAACCCAGGAGATTCTATCTGAACTTCAGGAAACACTTTTTCACTGTGAGGGTGACTGGGCTCTGGCACAGGTTACCCAGAGAGGTTGAGGAGTCTTCAGCCTTGGAGATACTCACAAGCTGTCTGTACATGGTCCTGGGCAGCCAGCTATATATGACCCTGCTTGAGCAGAGTGATGGTTGACCCATATGACCTTCAGATGTCCTTTCCAACCTCAATAAATCCGTGATTTGCTGTATCACCTGAAAATTTGCTTTAGTGTGCTTTACTCATTTTCTTTTAGAATTCGGCTGACACACCTGAAGGCTGGACCTGGACAGGCTGGAGAGTTGGGCTGGATGAAATTTAATGAAGTACAACAAGGGCAAGTGAACAGTCTTGCATCTGGGAAAAAAGAACCCCATATACCAGTGGAGGTTGGGAACTGACCTGTTGGAGAGCAGCACAGAGGAGAGGGACCTGGGGGTCCTGGTGGGTAGAAAGATGACCACGAGCCAGAAATGTGCCCTTGTGGCCAAGAAAGCAAATGGTGCTCCAGAAAGGGAGCAGTTAGAAGGTTGAGAGAGGTTCATCCTCCCTGTGGGAACACAGGGTTGGTCCATAGTGAGATGTTTCACCAACCTTCGGATCCATATGAAGGCGGATGAGAGTATAGTGATAACAGAATGCTGTATCACTAGAGAACATGGGAAAACAGGTGGTGAAAGCCACCTGTTAGAGTGAGAGTTGTAAAGTGGATCCAAAAGTCAGCAGGCTGTAGGAAGGGAAGTAAATCATGTAAGCATCTCCCAATAAATAGCCACTTGTCCCATGAATCAGGGCCATTTGCCTGCCTGTGGCAAGTGATCACCTCTCCACAAACTGGTCTACCAGGTTGTATTGCTGCATTGGTTTTCCTAACAGGACTAGGCACAGTATATTTAATGACACACATGAACAGAACCCACACCTCCCTCTCTACTCTGCTCTGGTGAAGCCATATCTGGAATATTGTGTCCAGTTCTGGGCCCCTCAGTTCAAGGACTGGGATCTGCTTGAAGGAGTCCAGCACAGACCCACAAAGATGATGAAGGGAGTGGAACATGTCCCCTATGAGGAAAGGCTGAGGGAGCTGAGTCTCTTTAACTTGAAGAGGAAGAGACTGAAATGTAACCTCATTAATGTTTACAAATATCTGAAGGGCCAGTGCCAGGAGGAGGGAGCCAAGCTCTTCTCTGTTGTGCCCAACAATAGAATAAGGGGCAGTAGGTGCAAGCTGGAGCATAGGAGGTTCCACATGAACATAAGAATGACTTTTTTATTGTGAGGGTGACAAACACTGGAACAGGTTGACCAGAGAAGTTGTGGAATCTCCTTCTCTGGAGACACTGAAAACCTGCCTGGATGTGTTTCTGTGTGACCAGCTCTAGGCGATTCTGCTCTGGCCGGGGGGTTGGAGTAGAAAAACTTTTGAGCTCCCTTCCAACTCCTAATGTTCTGTAATTCTGTGAGTTCCTTTTTCCTTTTACAATATACATGTCTTGGTATATTAATTTATTTTAACCGAAAGTAACAGTGACAGATGCTTGTTGGCTTTTATGTTTTGAATTTTTTTCCTTCTATTGACTTTTTCCCAAACATTAAGGATTCCTTTTGGAAAATGTGTTACAAGTGTGTTAAATATTCTGTGCCATACAGAGATATTTTTGAAAATGTTAAAAAAAACAAAGTAAATCAGTTTGAGGCTTTTAAAACAGGAATAATTTTTGTTCTTTGGATTGTGCAGCACTGAGGATATAGGTGAAGGAAACAAGAAGCAAAGGGACTTTTTGTTGGAAAGCATACACTGACCCCAAGTAGGTGTAGCAGGAATCCGTTTATTGGCATCATACAAGCAGTTTATATAGGAAAAATCGAGCAGGATAAACAATAATCTGATAAGTTTTTACCTCTGTTGCTGATTGAGTTTCTTCTTTGATATGTAGCTGCCCATTGTTGTCTTTGTGCCACATCAGATTGAGCCAGTTTTTCGTGTAAATGTTGTCCTGTCTCACACTTCAAGTTGTTTACTGCAGTCAGCTTCTCTTATCATCAGGTCATTCTTCTGTTATCAGCAGCCTGCTGTTATTGTTCTGGAGCCTTTCATAGATACTTTCTGTTCTCCCACAACTTTTATATACAGTAATAATACAACCAATTCCTTTTGCTTCAGGCTAACTGTTTACTCTTCAGAGTTTTCTTAAAATATTTGCATCAGGTCAGGGAATGACAGCACGTGATGACTGACCATCATAGTTCTGGCAGGCACAGGCAAATCATGAATTGTCCACATATTTTTTTAATTTTTTTTTCATAAGAACAGATGGAATAAAATAGGAAACTAAAAATACAAATATAAAGTTCACTGCAGGATTTAATTTATTTTTTTCTTTTAATTTTTAAATGCATTACAGTAAGGTAGATCTAAAATTCTTCCAAGAGTATACCTGTCCTGGTTTAAGTTAGAACAGAACTAATTCTATTAAGTCATTTTAATTTTCATCTCAGTCTCTTCTGAGTAACTGTACTTTCTTTCAGTAACAGCATGTTTTCACAATCAGTGTCTACTTCTAGTAGTAGCAATGCTCAATGTTTCTAGTTGTATTGTTTTGCATGTAGTGTTTTTCTGCATACCAAGGATTGGTATGTAGACCGAAGTCTCTGTTAAATCTAGTGTACTACATAGAGGTACAGAAAGTAAAAGGCTGCACCTGTGGGTGGGAGCCAAAAGGACAGGTGACCCTAAAATGATCATTGAGGTATTCCATTCCACATAAATCATAATCATTATAAATCTGAGGGATTACAAGGGTCAAACTCTCTTCTTCAAAGACCAGCATTTGAGGAGGGCTCTGTCTGTTCTGCCTTTGATCCTTATCCATGAATTCCTGAATTCAGTTTCAGAATCCATCTCTTGAATCAGGTTGCCATTTGCTGCTGAGTCCAGTCTGGAACTTGGGCCACAGCATCAGTGGGGATGGTGACCAATTTCCACCAGAGGGGTTGGGTTTGATACTGGTTTTGTATGTATTTAATTTTATTATAATCCTTTTAACTAAAATAAATTTGGTTTTCTTTTTGAATCCGAACATCTCTCTCCCTTTTCCCTTTCTCTTCCCCTTTGGACAGGGAAAGAGGTTAATAGAGAGCATCTGTCACTCATTTAGTGGTGGGCACACCCCTAACCTTTGACTACATCTTGCTTAATTATTCATAATGAAAACAGCTGAGTAGGAAAACAGGTGACTGTAATGCCAAGTACAGATGAAAAAGGCAGTGAATCAAAAAAAAATTATTATTACTTTGTATTCTTACTAGCTTCTTATATGTGCAAGTCGTTACTGAAAAGGGATCGTCTTTACCTCATCCTTTAAGACATTACTTTTATTTTTTTCTGTGTGCAACATAAAGGGCTGTGTTGACCTCCACAGACAAGAGATATCCACAGATGAAATAGATTTGCCAATGTCTACCCTATATGGATTGTGCTCAGGACTGATTACTATTGACTTATTTTTATGCTTTACAGTCCATAATGTGGATGAATATGCACCTTCAAGGAGGTCAATTCATCTGACTGATGAAAGACAGCTAAGATCAGTTACTGTGACTTACAAATGTGTAACTGTTACTTATGAATGTGTAACTGTGTCTAAATTTAGTCTAGAAGAATTTCAGCTCAAGTGCCCATGATTGTCGACACCAGCGATGCTTAAAAAACAACAACAACAATAATAATAATAATCCTGTGTCCTAAAGTCTTGCACTACTGAAAAAAATGATGCTGAAAACCTATGTGATTTTATTCTTCCATAACGCAGACCTTGTGTATTCTCTTATGAGGTTTAGAGATTTTGATCTGTAGCTAGAAAAGGCTATTAAGAAGGTCTACTTTGGCTGTTATATCACATCTAAACCAAATTAAGAATAAATGTGTCAGTGTTTTTCACACTATTTGTCTAAAAACATAAAAATAAAGGAAGTATAATTTCAGTAGAACTACCAGATATAACCTGCATAAAACATTATAAAGAGCAGTCATTATGCAAAAAAACCCCCCATCAGTTACCCACTGCAGAACATGAGCCAGAAGAGTTCAGATTTAATCTTTAAAATGGTGCTCTATGTACAAGCTTAGGTTAGAATTCAATAAGCACAAGATCAACAATTTAGGTTTTATGATCATCATTTGTCAAGGGAAGTTACATACAGTCCTATTTTCTCTCTAAGGTTTCAGAAATGAACAAATAAATTTATTTATGTTATGCAAGTGATCCTTCTGATGTGGCAATTTTTTTCATAATTTCATGATAGATGGAACTATAATCAGTCAATTAACTTCATCCAGTCTGGAATTCTAGCTCAATCTGTAGTAAAAGTCCTAATAGCAGATGGTTAATGACAGGACATACCAACTCTCTTAACAACTCCTTGCTTAAGGTTATCCTTCATAATTTATTCTGCCATTTAGTGTAGTGTAAATTGGACTAAATGATGTGACAGGAAGGTTAAAATGAGTGTCCAGTGAGAGATGCAGATGTAAGGTCAGAACTAGCAATTGGGACATTCAGTGACCTGACTTGTGACTTTAAAAGAAAAAAAGAAAAATTATCTTGGGCTTGCGTGAAACATATACTTCATGTTGATCACAGTACATAAATGAGTGGTTTATGTCAAAAAACCCACAAAATTGGTTTTTGTGTTTGGTTGTTTGTTTGTTTTTGGTTTTATTTTTCCAATTCCCTACTCTTCTCCTATATACACCTTTCCTACGTTACCTGATTGATGATTCTGTTTAACAGGATTTCAGAGAATTGCTTGAAAACTTGGGAAGGAAGTTTAACCTATAATTCCTTTAATCCCTCTAAACTTTTTATCATTGGGTGGAAACAAGCACAAGGCCTACATGTCCACTGAGTTGTTTCTTAGATTCTAAACTTCTCTAAAGATTAGTGTACTGCATATGATGTTTATACATACACCACCACCCCTCCAAAAACTGAAACCAAAGCCATCATTTTCAATAGACGTCTGTAAAATATTGCAACTGAAACATCACTTGGAGTTCAATAAGAGTGCTATTAATTTCATGTCTAACAAGTATCTACATGGCACAGCAGGGCACCATAATACAGGATACCTAACATCTAAACAGATGACTAAATTGCTGGTAGCAGCGCAGTTGAACAAGCTCTTTATGTGCCTCAAGATAAAATATCTCACTTCTCATCAGGGTCAATTAAGCTTGCGTTGAGTGCTGTGCTAGCACATTTTATTCTTCTGTTGGTACTGATCAGCCTATTCAGATTCACCTATGATATCTCTTTGTAACAAAGCACTGAGAAAGCAGACATAGGCTGTATGCACTTAATACTCATTGAAACAAAGAACCTTTTTCTCAGTGGAGATATGCTTCCCTTTCCAAGAGCTTGATGCAGAGAGTGCATTGAAGCTGAAGTTAAAACTCCCATTGACTTAAAGAGAATGTGAACCAGGCTTCACAGTTTTCCAGCAGCTGGTATGAAACTGCAGAAGAATTATAAAATCAGGGCACAAGCAGTACAATGGTGGAGAATAAAAGAAAAAAAAGGCAAATAGTGACTATTTTCTTTTTATCTACTCCACAAAAGAAAGACAGACCTAAAATAGCCATCAGACTAGCAAATGACAAACTCCAGCTTCCTCAAGCACTTGTCACCAGGAATTTTAATAACTCCATTTAGCACTGCAGCATTTCTATTTCTCATCACCGACTAATAAAACGCTGAGATAGTTAGTCTTTCAAGTAGAGTTTTACTGAAGAATGGAAAGATGAGTGCTTGGGCATTTTGCTCTTAAAACTATAAAGGACACATTTGGGATAGAATGTTTAAAGAGGAAAAGAAAATGTAAAGTAAAGGTTAGTGAGGGAGATTAAGGGTGAAGAAGAGAAACAAGGGGAAAAGCTAATGAAGCAAATTAGATATACTGAGAATTACTCTGCAAAAACTACTAGCAGGTAATAAATTAGTGTTGTAAGCACAAAAAAGCTGAAAAATAAAACCAGTGAGGTAGTTGAAATATCACAAGACACTTGAAGTATGTTGAATGCTGCAAATATGCCACTATTTTCAAGTAAATTGCCCAATAAAACCTTTCTTTCTGTTCTCTATATTCGATCACAGAAAACATGGTTCAGTGGCATTAGTGCATCTATAGAGTACTGGCTGCAGCTCCTGCAAATTCAGGCCCTCAGCAGATACACTTCTGTCTAACCCACCCTATGTTGACTAGGTTCTTACCCTTGCTAAATATATATGACTCTGTCCATAGCAATATAGGAATTACATTAATGTTGGAGACTTAATACCATCTACAGATATTTTATTCACCTTTTTTAAAATATTAATGCCTTAGAAAAGGAAAATGGCCCAGGCACCTGAAAAATATTTTGATTTTTACTGCAAATATGTATATTTTTTTAAGAGTACATTAATATTTTAATATTTGCATTAGTCATCCCTGAATAGTTTTCGATTTATTCATCCATATTTGATTATCAAAAGATTAATAGTGCAAACATAAAGAAAAACTTTTTTAAAGACCTAATTTTTAAAAATGGAGAAAATATGCTACACTATTATTTCTTAGTAAAATCAATTGAGTTTCCCTGATAATAAATGCATGTGTGATTCAGCATTTTGTGCATGGTTGCACTGAAGAATTTGGTGGGTGATTAACTCTTAAAGTTCACTCTAACTAAGTTTTGCAAAACCATGAAATATTGTTAATCACTAGTCTGCTCCTGCAATAGTCTTCTGGAATTTCTACTTTTAAACTCTCTCTATCTATACACATATGTATAAATATATCTACGTGTGTGTACATATATATGCTGTATGTTCTGTATGTGTCTAACCAAAACATTCCTTTAGTATTTAAGTACACGGATTTAACTAAATTATTTACAGCCAAGTAGTATCTGATTATGTCTGTATTCAACATCGCTATTACCAGCTTAGTGGTTTCAATATTATTGATTAATCTTTTTTTTGGTTGTTGTTGACTTGGTGTGGAGAAAAAAATAGACAACTAATTTATCTTGCTTTGAAAATAATCTCAGCAATGAAAGAAAGGATAATGTCTTACTTTGAGGGGAGGAATTCTACCTTAACAGCAACAGCCAAGTAGTGATCATTACAACACCTGTGAGTAATAATAAATTTGTCATTCAGGATCTTTCTTTTTTGTTCATTTGTTCACCTTTCTTCCAGATGTGCTAATAACTGCTACAAACTGTGCAGTTCTAGGTGGCAAAAGTAGTGGATCTCAATTGCGTGTGTTTAGCATATTGCTCACAACAAGCAGTTTCTTCATGAGCTACAGGAGTGACTTTTCCTGGTCTGTACCTAAGGATCATGCTCCTCAGATCTATATATTCTGTGGGACTCTGTTCATAAATTTTAAGCAAGAAAAATGACAGTGCTATACTGCACTTTATGGGACTTGAGGTGCAATGGCCCAGGCAATTAGAAAAATAAATACATAATGATGTTTAGAAATAAGGATAGCTTGGAAAACCTCACATTTTATATATATATATATTCTTGGGCTTTGATTTTTTTATTTTTACCTTGACAGTGCTTCAGTTGTGTCACTTCTTTGTGTTAGAACATGTTAATTTTAGAGTGTAACTCCAGTTGAAACTCAGCATATCAAAATTTCTTCTGATGTTGGTCAGTAGCACTTAGTAATAGGTGACTACCAGAAACAAACAAACAAACAAAAACCCAAACAAACAAAAACCCTTCCAAAAATGTTTCCACCTTGTCAGTCACACAGTGAAGAAAAACTGGAGATAAAGACAGTTATTCACTTTCATTTGCAGATATACTTGAGCAGACTATTACAGCCACATTCAGCATCCAGCAGAGATGTTGTTGCGTGACCAGAAGAGGCTGCAAATGAACTACACTAACTACATGAATAGTGCTTTTCAAAAGGGAAACATTTTTGCATTCACTTACTTTTTGCATTCACTTAATGATGTCAGTAGAATTGCTGCTTTTGGAGGTCTTGATGTGGTTTGAGTCATCTGCCCATGGATTAATGTTGCTATATAGGTGGACACATTCATTTATTATGTATTTTATATGAGAAATGCACTCCACTCTTGATAGTCAAGTGTGAACACCTTTCCATCCTAGACTGCTCCATAAAGGACAGACCAATGACTGTCATAAATGGAAATGAATAAACAGTGTAGCATAGAGCACATACTTTTAATTCCACGATTTATTATCTTATAACATATCAGAGTTTGGTTTGTGGCTCTTCTTGATATATTGGTAAGAAAGCTATTGCATTATTAATATAATTGTAAGTTCTGTACATTTCGTTTTCAATATTATGACATTTATGGTACAACATATCAAATGTTATTTATAAAAGTATTATTTTCTTATTTTCCTTGGCTTGGTGTACTAATATGTTGAAGTATTTTCACTATCATTAGTAGTTTTGTAAGTGAATAATAGATGCTTGTATTTTGTAGAGCTGAATTACTATCTCATCTGGTAAAAAAAAGTTGAGTGCCGGTCTATCAGCTATTTTATGTATTCACGTATTCACTATGAATAAGTGATCTGGTGGGATTTCAGATGGTACATATCAGAGCCCCTAACAGACCTTAGTGACCCTGACCGTCATAACCTAAGAAACACACCCAAACAAATGAGCCCAGAGCTCAGGCCTGGGCACCCAATCATGTAAGAATGGCTATGTACATTCCTGCCTCTGGACCTGGCTTCTGGATGTATCTTGGTTCTATGTTCCCTGGTATCTTTTCTCTTAGATGGGTCTCAAACTTTTGCTGCACCTTATCTCAGGTTTTGTCTCCTGGGTAGACTTTGCACCCATGTTACATCCTTGTCTCCACTCCTGTGTTTCCCCCTGTCTCATTTTGCTCCCAACCTCCTGGAAAAATCCTGGTCTTGACTCCTTTCTTGCTGTATTCAGGCTGTCAGTAATCCCCAGTGCTGAGTTCTGCTTACTGCACTCAGATGCAAAAATCTCTGTGCCCTATTAATGATGACACTAGCTGTGCTGGGGTCATCCTTGACTTTGGGCTTGCTTGTTGTGAAGGATCATCCCTGCTCTTGTAGCTCCCTCATGATATGTTACTGTAGCCTGACAAACATGGTTTTCCATTATTATTGAGAACCTGAAAGCCTCACAGTTCAGGACCTTTGGTCTTGTCTGAAATTGTGCTAAGGTATGTGGAATGTGAGAGCATATCTACGCAGCATAAATGAAATAAATTTTTTACTTATTTAAAAACATGTGGGTTCTCTTTATTTATTTTATTTTTCGCTGTTATATTTAAAAGTGATAAATTAAACACTTGGGTGTACAAACCTAATAAAGAGGTGATGACAGAGACAATAATGAAGACCTCAAATCTCCAGCCATTGACAGATAAACCTTTAACAAAACTATTCAGGTATAGCTTAGCCTTAAAGAAGGTCAGTTTGAACTATGTAAATGATAGGAATTATGAATAAAGATTAGGAAAAATATTATGAGATTCTTGAGGAAGGACCTCTGGGGTAGTGAAAAATTTATTTTAGGGTGTTTAGGGGAAAGGTCAAAAAGGGGAAATAGGTGAGTCAGGTAGGAACGAGTGTAAGAAAGTGGAAAGGATGATAAAATGACCTGTTGTGCAAAAAGAATGATAGTACATTTGCCAAATCGATTCTTACGTGTGATTGTCATTGCAGTCTATCCTATCTTCTCACTAAATGTGTTTTTTTGTTTGTTTGTTTTATTTTGATTTTCATGCGTAACCTCTCTGGTTTTTCCTATGTGTAAATGCTTCAAGGTCTAAGTGCTGGCAATCAGAGCTTAGGTTGAAGGATTTGGTGAAGGAACACTAGAAAGCTACAAGTAATTGTTAATACGAATGGAGACAAATTTTACAGTAAAAATATAACTTTCTTACCTTCCAGAAACATGGTGTTTAAAGACAGATCCTGTAACTTTTCAAGTTCCCTACTAACTGGAATTATCCTATGGAAAAGTGGGCTATTAATAGCTAATTGAATAGCATGAAATGATGGAAAAGTAGTATGGAATAATTTGGGATGTGTAACATACTCTCTAAATTGTTTTTTATTTGGTTAAAGCAAAACAATAACTTGAGATTGTAAAATGAGTCAAAATCAGGTTGTCAAATATTTGAATAACTGGTTTTGCTTCACTGAAAAAATGCCTCCTGTTATTCTGGTTATGTTTATATAAATTAAAGAGATTTTCCAAGATTCTTTTTTCTTTCACCCTCTGCATTTACAGACTCATACATTGTCCTTTCTTTTTGAGGTGAATAAGATTTGGGTGTATATCAGCACTGAAGCAGGGTCACCTCAAGTGTATGCATATAAATCAGAAAGCGTCCACAGAACAACATTATGAAAAAAGCTGTTGTATCCTTTCCAGGAAATTAATATGACTGCATGTCTGTCTGAACTGCCTGTATGCTCATGCACACAGTATAGGACACAAACAATGGGAGCTAGAGAGCTTTGTACAGACCAAGGGTTGCAGTCTCACTGAGTTCACAGAGACGTGCTGTTCTAGTTCACATGGCTGGAGTGCTGCTAGTCGTGAGGCACAAATTCTTCAAGGAAGAAGAAGAATTTCCCTTTATGTGAAAACAGGAAACAGAGGAAGTACATTGATCTTTGCTAAGTTCAGATAAGGAGCCTTATATTTTCAGGCCCTAGTTCTCATTGGGTATTTCAGCCATTCTGCTAGAAGGATAATACAGCAAGGCTCAGGCAATGCAGCGGTTTTCTAAAGTTCTCTTATGAAAATGCAGTAACAGAGCTAATCAAGCAAATTATGTTTAGTCTTATACTTCAAAGATGCTTGGATAGATGCTTGAAGTAGTGAAAGCTGACGGCAGTCTTGGCTGTAGTGATCAGCAGATGGTGGAGTTCAGGATCTTGTGCAGTAGGAACAGAATACGAAGCAGGAAATGGTTAAAAGCTGCACCCAGGGAGGTTTAGGCTAGATATTAGGAAATATGTCTTCACAGAGAGGGTTATCAAACATTGCAATGGTCTGACCAGGCCAGTGGTGGAGTCACCATCCCTGCGGGTGTTCAAGAGGTGTGTGGACTTGGCTGTTAGGGACATGGTTTCGTGTTGACTCTTCGGTACTGGGTCAAAGGTTGGACTGGAAGATCTTTGAGGTCTCTTCCAACCAGATTGATTCTGTGATTCTGTGATTCTGAGTACCCAGAAAAGAATGTACATGCAGTGACAGTTCTTTGCATTTCCAAGTAAGAGCCAGGTGAAGCTCAACCTAGCAGGCATGGGTTGCAAACTTTCCTAAAGTAAGATAGTGCCTTATGCAAAGTTTTTCAGCATGAAGAAACTCCTCCACCTAAATGTCTCAGCTGAGGTCCATGGCACAACAAGCAGACACGTTTCTCCACGGCAAAAGATGTATGTAAGTGTGATGGTTAATGGGCAGAGAAGACTGTGGATGGAAAAGAGATTGAGTGAAAGAACACTTTCAAAATATGTTTAGATATAAAAAGCTTATTGTAACTTGGGGACCTGCCATCTGAGCTCTTAGCCACCAACAGCAAAATGACAGCAAGATAATGAACATTAAAAAGATAGATAAACAACAAATCATATGTTTGCTTTGGCAGGAAAACCAGGCAAGGCAAAGGAGACACTAAAAGCTGTGCCTACAACAATAAGCAGGCTTATGCACTGTGTGCTGAAGAGTGTGGTAGTTTTTACTGCATGTAGACCCTTATAGTCTATGTGCTAACTGTGTAAAACTAATCATCTTCCACTATGCTATAGTCATGGTCAGATAATAAATACTTCACAAGGAAATACTTTTATATAGAATTTTAAATAAATATCCTTGAGTTTGCCTGCATAACAATTATTAAAAGATATTAAAAGACTGCATAGTTCATTACATAGTTTAAATGTCACACACTAGCAGTCAGACTTCTTTTGAAATTATTTTTTGCCTTAAGATTATAGATTTATCTTTCTTCTGTAATTGTATGAATGACATAGCAGCCTTTCAGTTCAACTTCATAGTAGGGTTTAAATGAGGATAACTTTTTCAGACATCTTGATTCGTACTCAACAGACATATTCGTGATGTGTAATACATATAAAAAAATCAAAATGTGAGAGACAATTATCTAAGATGTGAAATAATGTTGTCAGGATAGTATGTTACAACTGTGAGAAACAATTACCAGTAGATCAAGATTTATAGGATAATTTGAATGTGTGATCTTTAAGGAGCTGCTTTAAACACACAGGCTCAAACTTCATAGGTGCATGAATTTTTATCATTCTCTCTACTTTCTCCAGCTGTGCTTTCAGCAAATTACAGAAATTATCTCCAACGAAGAGAGTTCTTAAGGAAGAAAACAATAAAGTACATTTCCTAGCATGGTGATAAAACTATTTATTTCTTAAGAATATAATTCTGACTTTTCTGAATTTCATGTTTTAAGGAAAAAAAATATATCATTGCACACTGATTTATTCCATATTTCTGAGCTTCCAACTCTCTTTCACTTCACTACAGCAATGTTTACACTAATACTGTAGTCCTGTACGTCTCACTTTGCTGTTGGGGGGGAAGAAATAAAAGACTTTCTAGACTAGCAATTTCTAACCACTTCTATGGTTTCTGTAGAACTTGAAAAAAATAAGCTACACTTTTCTAAAACCTTAATTTAGAACCACTCGCAATAATGGCTGACAGTTAACAGCTTTAAAGTTTCCTTAAATTTCTGGTACAGCAAATGTCAATGTCACTTAGCCAATCCCAGCAGCTTTTTGCTACCATTTTTCAGTCCTTTCCCTGACATTTCCCCTGCCCCCTCCCTCCAACCTCCCCACCACCCCCTCTCCACACACACCAGGCTGGGACATTAATAGGCAAACTCCTATGTCAACTGTAAAGTTTGACTGTAACTTTTTCATTAATTTACCTATATTCTTTTATATCTTAACTTTTATGTTAATTTTCTACAATTACATATTCTAATTGACTAATTTTTAATGTTTATATGAAAATACATCCTCAGAGATTTACATTCAAAAAACTTTAAATTATATACTGTATATAAAGTAGCAATTTAAGAGAGAAATTTTCATAACCAGGAACCATAGAAAGCATGGTTCAGGTATGCTGTCACTGGCAATGATGCAAAATTTATTTGTTATGAATTAATTACCTGTTTTAAATCTATTTTATCCTTTCATATTATATTTTAGGATTGTTACAGTCGATTAATATCCAGTTTACTGAATAATATTTTAATTAACACTAATTTTTTTTCATTAGCTTACTTAATTCCATTCCCTTCCAAGCTATAGTTTTAATCCTTCACTGTCTTTACTTGGACAAATATTCTCTTTCCATTACAATTATCTCAGATTTTCTGTTCTGTTCTGTGGGGGAATGTAAAACATCTTCTAGGCATATATTGAAAGTTATATTAAAACTGATTTCTATAATTTGTTTTATTAACTTTATTTGGTAAATACTATCTAGATACCTTCTTCAGATATATTACTTAGAACTGGAAAGACACTGTCCTGGTTTAAGACAACCTGCTGTAACAAACAAGCCCCTCCTCCCCCCAAAGACTGGGAGCAAAACTGAGACAAACTCACAAAAAAAGACCTATGGATTGATATAAGGAGATATAAGGATATAAGGAGAGTTTAATGAAATGATACAATGAAAAATACCATGTGAACAAGCAAACAAAGCAAACCAGCAAAAGACAATCAGTGAAAAAAGACAGCAAGCAGAAAAGGACAGCATCCAAGACAGAAGACAGCAAAGTGGAAGAGACTAACACCCCCAAAACTAGAAACTGGAAATGTGTGACAGACATGTTTCCAGTGACTAGAAAAGTACTATCATCATCATCCTCTGATAAGCTGATATACCATAACAGATGATGCTTATTAAAGTATTGGATGAATATGTCGTCAGAATTCCTTATACAATTTACAGTTAATACTATATGCCTTGCAGGAAGGTGTACTTCAAAAATTACATGACCACACTTTGACATTTTTGTAATGACAACATCAAAAACTTTTCCTCTTCTGTATTTCTTGAGTCCTGGTTTGCAGCATCAGCAAAAAGAAAGAAACAATGTACTGCTGGAATTTATTTTTAAGACAACACAGTAAAACATTAGAGTGTAAGGAAAAAGAATCACAGGGAATAAAAACCAAGAATATGAATGTTTATGTGTTACTGTGATAGATGCCTTAAAAGTAGATAAAATTAGTAGAATTGGTAGAAAAATGTCTTAGATTATTTATTTCTGGAAGGAAAACATTTCATACACCCTATTTATAGGAAAAGGGCTTTAGTTTTATCTTACCTTTCAGTTTATGTTCACAGAACTTGTTTACTAAATGCTAGATTTCCTTACTGCAGCATTTTGGGAATTGTCTTCAAATGCACAGGTAAATGATGTCATATTCAAACCTTTCTGTATTCTTGACGCTTGAGGTCTACAAAGCAAAAAATACATTTGATTCTTCTCCTTACTATTGCAGGGAAAAAAAAATTCATCCACATATGTGAAAAATAAATGTGAGGAAAATAATATTTTAACCTATTTATATAAAATTAATGTTTCTGAGAAGAATGCATAAAATATAGACAAGCTTGTATAATGAAGCCAAAATTTTGACAAGGAAACCACTTAATTCTTGTGTTCTACTCTGGAATTACAATAATATAATCAACAGAGTAGTATTGAATTTCAAAATATATATTTCAAAATATATCAAAGCATAGTATTTTACTACAAATAGTATGAGGGATTATAATATTATAATACTTTTGGGTAAAACGTGGTTTAAGAAACTTCATCCATTTAATTACATTTCTCAGAAAGTGGACTTTCTCTTTAATGTATATTTCAATCTCAAGAGTGACATATTGGTGAAATGAAAACAAATGACAGCACTATCATAGCTATTTGGCTATGACTAAATGCCAATTAAAAAAAACCAAACCAAACCAACCAACCAACCAAACAAACAAAAAAAAAAACCTGAAAAAACTTTTAACACCACTCACCTCATAAAAGGAGAGAAATATAGCTAAAAATGAAGAGGAGATAAAATAGAATTGATGATGGTCACACCAAAGATAAAGCCATCAATGATAATGAAGAATAGGTGCCTTATTGTCCAATATGATTTCTTACTTCAGGATTAAATCTGAATTGAAGGTGTACATTTGCACTAGAGTTAAGCAGAGACTTTGTTCTATTTTTAATATGGGATCATGGAGTCTTTTCCTCTGTTCTTAACTTCCATCAAGATTTAATTTTCTCTCTCCTAGGTTATTAGTATTCATGCATTTGAATATATTTTGAGATTTTTGATTGGAAAGTATTATGAAAATGCCAATATACACTATCCTACAAAATGTGGAAAGCAGAACTGATTTAACAGATCTAATACCAGATGCAGCTTGTCCTGCTTGTGACAGTGATCTGGTATGAGAAGTTTCATGGAAAGAAAAAACCTCACAGAAGACATTTGTGGTTTAGAATAACTGAATCTCAGAATCACAGAATCATAAGTCATTGATGCTGGAAAACACCCTTCAGATCCTTGACTCCAGTTGTGAATTTAACGTTGCCAAGTCCTAATAACTAACGTTGCCTAGCATATTTCAGAGAACTTTTGCATAATCATACTTGAAAAATTTAGGCTATTGTCTGTGAAACACAGAAGAGCACAAAGCCTTTCAATAATGATTCTCCAGTACTCAGTGAATTTTTTTTTTAAACTGCATGGAATAGAATTTAGTAGTTCTTACAAAGCAAACAAACAAGGTATGGGATTAGTAATTTTTCATTATGACTGTTATTTCAGAATATGTAAAGACACCTTGAGATCAGTCCTTACAAGTACTTCCACATATCCATTGAAATTAACGAAAAATACCTCATGGTATTAAATATAAACATAATCACAAATGTTTCCAGGAAATATACACTATTCCTTATACTACTTATGCTCATTCTGTGTTTTTATCATTCCATGAATGCTGGGTATTACATGAAGAGAACCGGGAAACTTCATTGTAAGGATACATGGCACTTTGGATAGAAGGCACTTTAACACTGAGAGAGCAATAGACTTGCAAGAATAGATATTTTAAAGTTCCATAGATTCTTCCCATCTCTCTCCTCAAGAAAAGACAAAAAACTTTATAAAGATGCAAAGATATTTAAAGCAGTAAAGATTAAAGTGACTTAAATATCTAATGCTGTTGAATTATAATACTGAACACTGTAGAAAAATACATAATTTTGCAAATTCTTACTATGGCTATATATTAAATAATTGTGCATTTCTGGTTCTTGCAACTCTAGGAATTTTTAACAGGACTATATAAGCTCCTCAGAAAAGTCACAAAACCACTCAACATATGGAAAAGAAAAGTGTTATATAAGGAGCAACTGATAGATGGGGTCTCTAGAACATACAGTAGGGAAATGGTTGATGTTTAAAAAAATGTGTAGCACCAAAAAATTGAACTAGGAAATAGTAACTTATTCTCAAAACATGAGAAGTAAAATTATGAAGGGAAATATATAGTCCATCACAAAACAATTTTAGTTTGCTTCTTATGCATTGTAATAACGGTGGAGTACATTGCCATAGGACCCTGTGAGAATGGTTTACACAAATGACAAAGCAAATAGACACATTTGTGGAAGAGGAATGCAAATCTTCCTTTAAAAGACTCCGACTTTCTCTCTGACTCCATGAAATTCAGATTCTTTTATTTTAAGGTTTTTATTTGGTTGGTTGATTGGTTGGTTTTTGTGTTTGTTTGGTTGGTTGTGGGTTTTTTTTCATTTTCTATAATCTTAAGAGACTGAAGTACTAACACATCAATACTGTCATTGTGCCTAAGCTTTTAAGTATGGTCATTGTATAATTTATCACAGGATCTTTTGCCTTCCTTAGATTAGGATTCATTCAGATGTGAATCAAGGTTAAACATTTAAGGTCACTTTGTTTATATAACCTACTTTGTTTCTTCAGAACTTGCATATAGTAGATATGAATACAGTTAATCAGGCAGAAGACAGAAAGACACAGAAAAATATCTTAAGATATCTTATTTTTCCAGTTAGTAAAACTCTGTTCTTCTTCTACAGTACTCTTGTTGGATGATGAAGCAATAAGCAATCTTCATTGCTTATGACAAGAGATTTTTAAATGTTCATCATTTTCTGAGTGCCAAATTTGTGATATAAAAATCAGAATTTCTGAGAAAATTCCCTTTATAAATATAATTAATTAAATTCTACCACTATCTACTGACACAAAATGCTAAACTATTCTGAAAAATAGTATCTGAGATGACTTAGACTGGTCACTCAAAATAAATAGAAAATATTTGCATTAATCCTTCTATATCTCAGTTCTTTCTTGTAAAACAGTACTATAATTAGAAAATTATTTTTAGTCCCAATCTTTTGTATTTTGTATTCAGAATTAATTTCATTATTTCTAATCAATAATATACTGAACTATGTATAAGATGGGGGGGAGGAAGTAAAGAAAGCAGATATACCTAGTTCAGTAACTGAGCACTGTCTATTACCTTCCTGATGAATGTGGATAAATCTAACAACACAGACTAGGGAAATAAAGACAAAATACCATATTTGAGCAAAGAGATTAAATTAAAACTACATAGAAACTTTCATAATGATATTTTATAAATATCAGTGGTTAGATTTGCAATATTCTGTTCTAAGAACATTTGTTTTCTTTACTGCAAAATGTGCATTTGTGTCTATGCATGTGCAAACAAAATATATATTAAAAATTAATCCTTCTTCAAAATTTCCATCCTGACAGATGCATGAAAGGGCAAGACTTAAACTTTTTTTGCTCAGTGTAGTGTCACAGATTTTGCCATGTGTAAAAAGCAATTTTTATTTTCCAAAACAGCTGTTCACAAAGTGGAAATGTATTGCAGATTACATAGTGAGGGGAGCAAAGGCGAAAGACAGCAAGCCATAATTTTGATCCAGTTCTTTAACCACATGAAGATGATTCACCGCATTAAAGCTTAAGTTGGATAAGGAGTTAACCTGGGTCTCGTTAAGAAAATCCAAAAAAAAAATCAAAATCTGATTATTATTTACTGAAATGTCCTTTATTTGCTCTCCCCAGTTCTCTTTCAGTAGTGTTTTGTTTAAAATAGTTGCCTTCGCATCTGGATGAACAAAAAGATTTAGAAGCAAGGCTCTTTCCTTTCTTGCTTTATTGTTATGTCTTTCTATATGCTCTTAGAAATTCAGGCAACAATTAATGATGTAATTTTCATTATTGGAATATCTGGATTGCTTCCTATAACACTGTTTTATTATGAGGAAAGAAAGCGATTTATCACTTTTCTCTTAATTTTTTTATTTTTCTTGGATTGTACTAGTGTTTGTGATCTATTTTAACATGGGATCAGTTAGTTACCGCACTTTAAAGAAGTATAAAGATCCTTAAAAATGTATTCTTCAAAACAAAATATTTCATATTTGGATTTTAGAACTATTTGACACATAGTTCACTTTTGAACTGCAACTGTCTATACCCTATTAGAAAGAAATACACAGAATGTAATACTGTGTCACATATTTTTCCAAGAGGATATTTCATGCATATACTCTGAAAGCATCTTACAGTTATTTGGCCTTTAAAAATTATTTGATAGTAATGGAAAGAAAAAAGTTTTTTAATTTCATCTCTCTTCACTTGTTAAGTTTATTCCAATTAATCTACAATATTTTGTGTTGGTGGGTTGTTTAAATAGTTGATTATCATTTCTGTTCACATTAAAACACATCTAGATGACCTACACGCTCAATTTATTTCTTGCATCTTACCTTTTTCAGGGTGAACATTGAGATGAACAGAAGGCGTATACATCTTAGTCACCGTTTACAGGAAATGCAGATTTCCAGTCCAGATAGGGGCTAAGGTTTATTCTAGCAATAGACACAGGAACCAGGTAACACCTCAGAGCAGAACACCATGCTAATTGTAATCACAAAAAAATCAATCTACTTAGTGGAAACTTTATATGTATATCTCATTGCCTGGCCTGAGTGCTTAAGTGATCCTCTACACAACATTCAGTAATGACTGGTCTCATGCAATGTGCATGGAATGAAAACCATATTGCAGTGGAGTAAGCTTTTTGAACTCGTTTTATTCATGCTTATGCCAGTGAAAAAAAAAACGTGATGATTATCCTCAGAGTTTCTGTTACCCAGTTTCTCCATTTGAAAAGGGAGTTCCTCTAATTCTGCATATGACAGAGACTTATCAAATTTTGTCACTGAGAACAGCATAAATTGATTGTGTTGGAAATCCAGATATGCTTAACAAATATATATATATTTTTTTTTTTTTTTGGTAGCATCATAGGCTCAGGGAGAAACTTGAGTTCAAACTCTTAAAGGAACTAGTAACAATGGACTGTGATGAAACAGAATAATAGAGAGTTTTCATACAGACACAGAATGAGATTTCTTCAGATTAGTCCTTGATAAACATTTGTAAACATTTGTGTGAGGAATAAAAATAATTTGAAGAGAAATATGCATGCCTCATGCTGACAAAAAATATGTTTGTGCCTAGCAGACTGCAGACATTGTTTGAGAACTGTTTATTCTTATGGAAAGATTGCCCTGTACAATGCTGCCAAGGACAGTTTCAGCTTGAATAGCTAACTATAAGACATTCACTTAAGTTACAGTGAAATTCCAAATTTCTTAGACATCACTGTATATTAAGGGGTTTGTGCCTTTTTTTTTTTCCTTCCTACTGAATTGAAGGAATTCAATGTGACATTAAAAGTAGAGTAGGAAGGACACACTGTTGTGTGAAAGTGTGTTTTCTCCTTTCAGCTATGCGACCAAACATTCTTATAATTAAAAAAAAAAAATTACTTATGTATTTTTATTTCTGTTTAGTGGTAAAAAAAAAAAAAAAGAAAAGAAAAAAGATGCAAGATTATGGAAAGTTATGGTTTTGTTAACTCATGGAACAGAACAAAAAGAACAAAATAACTGGGATTCTGCTTCTTGTACACAGATTGTCTGGACAGCTTCAAAGTTTATAAAATGTTGTTTGTACCAGAAGACCTGTGTTTTCTTGTGAATATACTGCAGTCTTACGGTTTGCTGAATAATTGTACTCTGATGCAGGAAATCCAAATTTTGTATTCCTCAGCATGGCTCTCATATGAAATATTCTGAGAGATTCCATATCCATCAGGCAAACGCACAGTATGAGGAGGGCATTCAAAAACTACTGCAGTTACAGATGGAATTGATCCTTTTCTACGGTTAGGGCTAACACATTCCTATATGAATTGGTCAAATAGCTCTACTAAATAAGCCTGTTCAGGAAAAAGACAATACAAATTACTAAGTTATTGCAGTCATTAAAGAAAATAGCTAACATGCAACATCCTTCTTATGTAAATATGTAGCAGGGGTAAGAAAGAAAATATGTATCTACATATATATATATTTTTTTAGAATGTAATTTCTTTCAGTATGATATGTGAATAATATAAGGAAAAGTCCCAGAAATGATGTTAGAATATGAAGCAGTCCTTGGAAACTTCAAATTTAAAAAAAAAAAAATTGTACATATTGAATGGTTTCAGTGTTTTTTTCCTCACTACTCAGGTAAAGAATTTATTCAACAGTTAGCCTGTTTATTACCAGGAAATTTGGAAAGATGTGAAGCAATAAGAAGATGAAGTGCTGACTTATGGAAGGAATACATAACCACAGATTTTTTTTTAATGTCTTCATCTTTTTTATCTCAATAGGACACAACAAGGTTACACCTGCATTACAAGAAATGTTCCTCTTGTTCTCCTTCCTCCCCCTGGAGCTGTTGCATGGTCACACAGTACAATGACAGAGACAGAGAATTAACATAAAATATAGGAGTTGTCTACATGTACAAACATGAAATAAACTTGGCTTCAACAATAAATAATTCCTTTATAGAGTACAACTGAGGTAAATATTAGTCTTGAAAAGAAGATATTATAGATAAAATTGCTTCTAATTAACTGATGAAAAGCAAGGTGGTAAAATATATTTCTGAGGCTGATAATTAAAACACATTGTTTTATTTCTACTTCATGTTGATTTTTTTTGTTATTGAATATATCCACTTGTGTGGGTATGGAAGTTATATATATATATATATATATATATATATATATATATATACATGTGTATATGCGTATATATATGTATATGCATATATATATACACACGTGTATACATATATGTGTGTATATGTGCAATATTTGTAAAATTCAGAGGTAGGATTTTGATTTTTTTTTCTTCCTTTGAGCCATCTTAAGGGAATTTTAGTTTTATAATCAAACAATCTTTGTGTGTTAGCTTCCTAAAACAAGCATGGAACAATTTAACAATACTTTTCAGATAAGAACATAAGCACAATGTACGTATTATATCAGACTAATACAGACTGATACATTTTATAATACATTTATTTATTGAGTTGCTATATTTTCAAGTAACACACTTTGTGACTGTCTTATAGGTATTGTTTTATAGATTCCTGGCCAACTACCTTCCAGGACTGCTGTTATTTCTCATGACCATAGAACTCTGGAAGGAAAGTGCAGTTAACTGGAGCACAATGGGCATGGGGAAGAGATAAGATTGTATTCCAAAAGTAGCTTCTTTTCAAAAAATTTATTGATGAGATATATTTAGTTAGATAAATAAATACTCTTGGCATTTGTATAATTTATCATACCAGCAGCAAGCTGATATGAAGAAAGCAAAATATATTTTCTGGGAGGTGCTATTCCTGCAAATGAAAGTTGATTTTCCCTTCTTTGCTAAAGTAAAAATCCTTCCGTCTTTTTCCAGGCTCCGTTCTCCAAACCAGAATCAGATTGTCAAGGTAAGCAATCAGCAATAGCAAATCAGAAATAATATTCTGAGTTGTGTTGTATCAGAGAAAAATCAGGTTGCCATCCAAAGCATTAGGAATCTATACAGTCCATGCTTGCAAAATGTTATGTGAATAAAACAGATGTATGTTCTAATGATAGATTGAAGATACAGAAGATAAACAGTGTAACTACCTTGTTTTCTTATGCTCTTTAAAAAAATCAGCAGGAGCTTAAAAATAATTAAGACTCGTTATTATATTGCTTGTTTGAAAGACCATTCAAGAGCATTATGTATTTTTTTGATCACAAAAATTAAATACTCTCTTTTAAAATCATCTTTTTTATGCTGTTTACTGGATCTAAGGGCAAACAGTACAAAGGGTGTATTGAACATCACTGTAGGTGAACAGTCATTTGTACCAGTAATTAGATATAAAATCATGTTGAAGCAAAGACTGGAAATGTTGGGAGTCCACTTCCTTAAAATTTTTAGTTTTATGTCTTGTAAGCACTACAGGAATAATCATATATTTATTTTCATAAAACATCTACCTGTTGTCTCAGTGGAGTTACTGAGAAGGAAAAGTACTAAATTATAAACCTAATTACACTATAGGGGATTTCATCACCTCCATTTGTTCTGTAAAAATGTACATTCAAAAATAGCAACCAGATAATGAAAGAACACACAAGGGTTTGTTCTTAGGCACCTTCACTTATTTTGAATGCCTTCAGTGAGTGATTAATTCCTCTTAAAGGTCTCCGAGTATCAGCCATTTTGGTGGTATCTCACACATAGGTATTTCTGCTTTCAGACTCTCTCTTTCAGTGTGTCTCTGTCACATCTTTTTGGTTCATGCTATCAGCTTAAATTTAAACGGGTCAGAACTGATTGAATACTAATCACTTGTTCCCTTTCTTTCCTGCAGCTCCTGTTTCAATTATCTTTATGGACCTGCTCTCCTTCATGTCATTTCCTTTTCTCCAAGCTTGTTGGCAGCCTGAGCACTGCAAGTCTGCCTCAGACTAATAAAATATATCTTACCAGTCTCATCTGACCTAGACAATTTCTTCCTTTTTCTTTCTTTATGAATCCTTTATTTCCAGTGACTATTCATTCAGACTTCTTGATATTTTGAAGATTTTTTAATCTCTTAATGGTTCTGAGATTAAGAAAACATTTCGTACTATTACTAATCGCCCAGATTGATTAGTATTGTCCTTAATTATTTGGATAATGTCAATGACTTACCAACAATATTTTAATGAGTTAAGGGGAACTACAGAGAGAAATAAACATATTTCGTGTGCATTCTGAACAGAATAAAAAGTAATGATCTCAAAATGCAGCAAAAGGTACAAAAAATTAGCATTAGTGAACACGTTTTCCAATTTTAAATGTAGTAAGGCAAAAAGAAGATTGTCTGGCTAGATTATGAAATTAACCAGTGATCGTGGTATTTTAAAAATGTTTCACAAATATTTGTAGGGAATATACATTGCTGACAGCTATAATTTCGAGCAAAGAAAGGAAACATATGACCTTTCAAGGTTGTTTCTAGCCTCATTTTCCTTCTAGCCTGGCTTTCTACTCTTCTAGTATGTGACATAATCAGTCCCCTTGCATCATTTATCCTGTACCTTTCATTTATCTCATAACTAAGAGATTTCTGTCTTCCCTTCTACCAACACATAATGAGAAGTAATCTATGGTTATGAGAAGTTCAAATAATATTCAATATGCTATATTCTTGTTTCACTATCCTCTGTATTCTCCTTGCATGTCACAGACCTTTCTGGGTTTTATTTAGCTTTTCCCCTTATATGACTTGAATAGCTTCATATTGTAACTGGTTTTGAACCTATGAAAACCTCATGTTTGCAGCATCAGTGCAACATCAGTTAATTTTTTGACTGAGCTCTGTCTGAAAGAAACATGAGACTATGCCCTGGTTAATTCACCTTTATTGTACCTGAACTTATAAATCTAATATTCAGTGTTGTGCCTGACATGACTCTAACATCTTCACTTGCCCTACGGTCAGTTCACAAAGCATTTTTGCAAGAACAGTTAATTTGCTTTGAATATGCCTTCCCCTGCTATTTTAGAGTGTCTTGTTATTTTGTGCCATTCTCTATTAATGTGCTCTATTAGTGCATTCTATCAATTCCCATGTACAACCCTTTTACTTACTTACAACACACTTAATGGCACCCGAACATGTCACAGCAGTGACCTTGGGTTCTATGGAAGTTGTAAGCAAAAGCCTTTCTGCCTACCAATCCTTAGTAGGAATATCAAGCATTATGACTTCTAGAAGCAGACACTCTCTGCAAAATTCTACTGTTAACTTCAGAAAGTGCAGTTACTTAGAAGAGACTGAACTGAAAATAAAATCACTGAACAGAATTGATTCTGTTCCAGCTCAAATCAGGGCAGAGAAAGGCATTTCCAGTAGATAAGGCAGAAGGCAAAAATAAGTATCTGAAAACAATCATTTAATGCTAGTGTTATGTTGAGAAAAGGGAGAGTAATGTAGATGATTTTTTTTGGAAAAATATCCCTTTCTCTAGGCAACACCACTTAATGGTCAATGTAATACAGCAAGCAGTAGAATCAAGCTATGGTAGCCTGATTGCAGAGACAGAAAAAATATTATTAAAACTTAGAATGTTCATATTTTCTGTGTTTTATCACTATCAAACCATAGGCTTTATTGTCCTTTGTGACTCACTCATTATTTGTAACTGGAGTGATCAGGTTATTTTTCCTACATGGTTACAAAACTTTGCCTTAAAATGTTACATTCTAAATTATTTGCAAGCTTAGAGATATTGACTACTTTGTGAATTGCAAGTACAGATGAACTGTGCTGTGTGACTTTGTTTTGAACACTGAAAACTTGCAAGATGTCTTATGTTTTATTTGTGAAGTGACTGTATAATATGTTCATATTAAGCCTCTGTAAAAAGCAATGGTGACTTTGAGTCAAGATCCTCTGAAAACCTTTTATAACCCAACCTGCAAAGTGCACTACTGTTTTTATCTAGCTGTAATACTTTGCTGCTTCTTTTATCACATAAAATGACTCAGAGGAAATGGGATTAATATTATGATACTAAAGTGTGTGTAAAAGCAGAACACTGCAGTGAAATGGCAAGGTATGGACATCTTAAAATAGTCCACATGATTAGGATTTAAAGTTTAGTTGTTTGTGTTATAACCAGAGCATCCCCATCAAGAAGTTTGCATACACTCAGCCATCTAGAGAAAAAGTAATTGGGAAAGATTGACTGTGATTTCATCTATTTAGCTTGTATAAAGATGACTGAAGGTGCACTTAAACATGTTTGTTACACATTTGGTGTATAGAAGTGGTTTTACTGAGTTGTTTTTTTTGTCATTTGTTTTGTATTTTATTTTATTTTGTGTGTGGTTTTTTTTTCTTTTCAATACCCTAAACAATCCCATTAAAGAGTTTCCCCCCAAAAAGTGAAAGCTAACAAGGGGGCTGCAAAGTGACAGATGGAATGTGGTTTTGTGTGCTCATCAAGAATTTGTTGCATTCTGTGAATAGATTAAAAATCCTTTAAAGGCTCTAGTGTTTTGCCAGTTCTTTAAAAGGATTTTGAAGGTCAAATCAAGAAGATTTTGTCTTTCCCACCATCATTTCAAATAAACGGCTTAGAGGTAGCCCATTATTGCTACCTTTTGAGGATCTGTATGTTATACACGATATAAGAATTCAGTAATATCTATGAAGCTAGGTGATTACAGATGTTGTAAGTTTTAGAATGTTCCACCAAAACTGAAACTCTAATAAAGACATAGGTAAAGTTTTTGTAAAGTGTTTTCTTCTTATGGGTAAAATAACTAAGTAAATTAAATAGATTCTCCACTAGAATATGTGCTTCCTGCTAAGAACCTAAGAAAAAAAAAACCTCTGAAACTACTACATTTTACTCCATGCAAATCTGTTAAAGTTTACATATTAAATGTCACCATTTTGTTGCATATCGAAACATTAACTTTATTTATATGGAAATTTTTTCTCCTGTTGAAAAGAGTTCTAGTGCCAGTCCTAGGAAAGGCTGAAAATTTTAAAAGGGTGGTTAAATTAACTCTTTTTTTAACATCTTTGTCCCTCTGCTGGGATTTGGGTCGAATTAAAAAATTTGTTTCTTTGCATTAGCAGAAAAGGTTATTAAGCATCTACAAATTATATTTTTCCTGATTTTTCATATCTAATTCCTTTTTTCCATACTGGAAAAGGTCTCTCATATCAAGCAAGTCTAAATTAAACTTGAAAAAGAATTCTACTTCAGTGTCAGGGTAAGCACAGCAAAGGAAATTCAATACTTATACAGACTTTTCTGATATATCTCACTTACTTACACTATTCAGGCTCCAAGAGACACAGTAAAGCAATAATCTTCAATGGTAAAATGTGTTCTATGCCTAAGGGAAGAACATCAGATTATGATTTTTGTAAGAGCTTGCTTTATCCTCAGTGGGCTTTGCTGGGTGGCTTATGAGCTGAGCAGCCTCATGCTTGGTAAAAGAGGTTGATATACCACAAGTAGATTTCTTCCTGCATGGACAAGCCTATGGATCCTGTGTTGCTATTTCTTACTCAGCTGAAGTAAAGAGGCTGTTTCCAAATGCAATGCTAAAGTGAAATAGCACGCTCACCGAAAGCACAGATACATGTATACCCTCTTTATCCTTCTTCTCCAGGTTCTTTAATGTGAACTACAGTGTGGAGGTTTTGGTTGTCTGTTCAGGTTTTCTTGTTTTTTTTTTTTTTTTTTTTTTTTCCCCACTACATATCAGAGCAGAGTTCATTGAAGTCAATGGGACAATAACATTTCTCCAAAGTTATTTCTTATTCTGGAAATGTCTTATCTGCAGTAGTTTTGCATGTTTTCAATCTTTTTTACGCAGCCAGAAAAACTAAGAACTGAAATTAAAATGTGGTTTAGAAAATAAGGACATGTTTATACAAAGATATTGTCTGCCATAAGAAAAGTAGATGTTGATTATGCTCTAGTGAGTGTCTGGTAAGCTGTAACTTTATTTTGTGGACTTTCTAGGAGACAGGAATAATTTCATCTATTCAGAAAGTACAACTTTGTTTCAGATTATGCTGCTACCAATATATAGGGTGCAACCTACAGAAATACTGCACTCTAGCTCCTCTTTCATACCCTTCCTGCTTTCCCCCAGACATCTTCAAAATCAATAAAATGAAGTAAAATATCCAACCACCACTGAAAATTTTAATAAAATTTGATGAATAAGTAAATACAACAGAGGTGAACTAGAAATAGAAATCTGTAAAATTGTTTTCTCTTTAGATTGCAGCCTGCAGTCCTTCATTCTTTGCTTTTTTAATGGATGGCAGAAAAAGACCTGCCCTGCTCAAACTGCTGCTAGCCACAAGATACCAATTAAGTCTCATTCCTTCCATCTCAAGAAGTAGGTATTGACAAATGCCTTTACCACAGCACTGAATGTGCATGCAATTAGCAAAGGCACAGCTAGCTCAATACCAAACTAATATGGTAATTTTGCACACCGAAGGATACTACTTCCACAATTCAATGTCCCCAAAAGCTGTACATGCAGTTTCTATTCCTAGTATAGCCATGAGAAGTAAGATAATCAGGAAGATATTGAAGTAAACATTCACTACCCAGTAGATCTGTAAGGTTGAATAAGATGCAAATACCCATTCTTGCAAATTACCTTCTATTTAATTTGACTATGAAGGATGTTAAAGTGTTCACAAATAATCAATATACAGAAAAAAACAGGTGTTTAAAGAGGATTTTATCTAAATGAGGACTATGAGATTCGATAATTTTGCTTCCATAGAAAAGGGAATTACCTTCAATTTGTGAAGCAAAAAGTTAGCCAAGAATGTGGTTTTGGTTGGTCAGTTTGAAGTAGGAGAAGGTTGGTGGGTATTATGAAACGTACACAGAACACAACTTAGTTGCATACAGTATTTCTTCCCTCCTATATGTTCAGCTGCAGTTTCCTGTACGGAATCTTAGACTGTCTACTACTGTTTGCATATAGCACAGCCAAAACCAAACATAACATTTAGTGTAGTAAAGTAAAAGCAACTTGATTTGTCTTAAGTGCTAGTGGCATCTATTTAAAATTAGAAGGTGATTATGCTTTAGTGGTACTTAGGAGACAGGCAATTTTTGTAATGCTTGTTCCAACTATTTGTAGCCTGGTAAAGAGCTTTTGAACAGCAATGCAATGGACATACATAACACTGTTATGGAAACAGCGTATACAGAACACATATGGATAGTTTTTAGCCTGGTATTATGTAAGAAAAACATCGGAATTGCAGAGAAGTGCTATTGCTGGGTTTCTCCTTGTGTCTATTCAATGGTGTTAGTTCATAAACATAGTCTGTAGTCTCTCCCATTGATCTCTATTTTTTCTGCATATAGAGGATCTGTGGGAGATATTTATTTCTTCTTGTTATGGTTAAGGATTAAATGACATTTTGGAAGCAAAATAAGCTTGGATACCAAAGCACTTAATCACAGATATAACTAATTTTACAAATAACATTAGTTTTCTTTGCTATGCTTTGGATGGGATGGTGCAATGAGAGAAAGAATTCACATGGTGTAGTGCAATGTTTTCTTATGTGTTTCTGCTGTCGTGTAGAATAAAACAGTCATAGAGAGAGTGAAGAAAGCTCATTGTAGGGGTCCAGCCATACCATGCACAGTCATGGCGCAGAACAATGGGATCTACTTGGTTCATTATGGTTCCCAGTATTCCCTGAAAATTATACTGGATCCTGGTGGAGGATTATGGGATTTCCCCTCCACAGAATCTCTCCCAGAAACTCTTGGACATCCAAGCACTCTTAAATGTCCATATATGTAGGATGACCTCTTCAAAAGGTGTCATCACAAATGGCAAGACAACAGCAGAGGGGGATGGGGGGTTCACTGAGCCAGGGTAGCCCAAGTGCTCCCAGCACCTGGCATCTCTTGTGGGTGAGGACGAGAAGGTGACTGGGCTGGGGGTGTTGCCAGAGAAACCAGTGAAGATTTAAACTTAGTGAAACCGAAAGTGACTCTCAGACCTTGAACAGTGAGACCACTCTCCTTCTCAGCTGCTGGAACGTGGCCAGCTGAACATGCAGGAGAAGCACATGTGGGGGCACTGTTGGAACAGTGCCAAACAGGGTGTGCAGAAGGGGGTGCACGTGCAGACACAAAGGCTCTGCCAGACTGATAGTAACCCAGCGAATAAGGACCTCAACCATTGTATCAACTCGGCACAAGGACAAGCTCTCATCACCCAGAGCTCCCATGGAAACATGCAACTGTCCAAGTGACAAGCTGCAGGGAATGCAAGAGCCTGTCACTGGCAGTGGGTGGCAGTTATGACAACTGCTGTGAGCAGATGGATGACCTCCTCTGCTGGGTGGCAGAGTTGCAAGGGGAAATTGAGTGATTAAGGAGTATCAGGGAAGCTGAACAAGAGATAGGTGAAGCCAAGCTCTGCCCTACATAAGAAAGACATGGGAGCAGCAATCAACAGGGACACAGGACCAGATGTGCCGTATATCCTGTCCCTGCCAGACTGGAGGCAGTAACTTGGACAAGGGGAGTGAATGGAGGCAAGTTTGTGGCTGAGGCAACAAACAAACTGCTTCCTTGCCCACCTCATCCACCTCCCCCCAGGTGCCACTGAAAAGAGGCTCTGGTTGAGAGAAACCAGGCAAATGAAGTTGCAGATGGTGGGCAACACACACCAGAGATATGTCCTCAGTCAAAAAAGTCTACCACCCTTGTTACAACATCATCCAGAAGGAAGAAAAGAAGGATTATAGTTGGTGACTCTTCCTTGAGGGGAACAAAGAGTCCAGTATGCCAAGTGGACCCTCCCAACAGGGAGGTGTGATATCTTCCTGGAGCTTAGCTAAAGGACATCACTAGAAATCTTCCTGGATTAGCATACCCTCAGATTACTTATCTTACTTATCTTCTTCATGGGTGGGGAGCAAGATGTGACTGGTAGTCTAAAAACAATCGAAAGAGACTTTCATGCCCCGCAATGGGTGGTGAGGAATTCAGGGGTGCAGGTTATCATTTCGTCTCTTCTCCCATTTGCAGGAATCAACAGTGGAATGAACAGACAAATTCAGCCTGTTAATACATAGCTCTGTAACAATTTTGTTTTCTTTGACAATGGGTTAATACACAGGACACCAGGCATGCTGGCAGCAGGTGGGGAAAGCCTAACCTGAAAGGGAAGAAGGATCCTGAGACAACAGTTAGCAGGGCACATTAAAAGGGCTTTAAAGGGGGTTGGGCATGAAGCTACCATTACTAGAGTGGTGCCTGGGAGAAACATGCTAGTGATTGTGTTAGCAAGGACTTGCTGTCTGTTGTCTCAGTGGAGGATGGTGAACCATTTGGTAGTGAAGTCATGAAGGGTAGTGATTGGTTGATAACTACAGAAGTGTCTGAGCACGGTTAGGTGAGATTTAGGGCTTGCATCCCCAAAAATGTGGCAGGACAATTAACTCAGCGGAAGTGTGTCTACACGATACATGCAGCATGGGCAACAAACAGGAAGAGTTGAATGCCATTGTGCAACAAGAAGACTATGATATAGTCATCATCACAGAAATGTGGTGGGATGCCTTACATGACTGGAGTGCGGCATTCAATGGCTACCAACTTTTCAGAAGAGATAGGAGCAGAAGAAGATGAGGTGAAGTGGCCCTCTATATTAGGAATGCATATGAATACCAACAAATTAAAGAGAGTAATGATGAGGTTGAGTCCTTGTGGGTAAGGATCAGAGGGATAGCCGACAAAGCTGATATTGTGGTGGGAGTCTGTTATTGACCAGAATGAAGACGTGGATGAAACATTCCGTAAACTGTTGCAAGAGGTTTCATAATCACTCCCCCTTGTCCTGTTAGGGGACTTCAACTTGCCAAATGTCTGCTGGAAATACCATCCAGCAGAGAGAAAACAGTCCTAAAGGTTCCTGGAGTGTGTAGAAGATAACTTTCTGATGCAACTGGTGAAGGAACCAACTAAGGAAGGTGTTCTCCTGGACTTACTGCTTGTGGGGTAAGTGACAGTTGGAGGCTTTCTTGGGCATAGTGATCGTAAAATGACAGAGTTTTCAATTCTTGGGGAAGTGAAGAGAGGGGTTAGTAAAACTGTTACCTCAGACTTGCAGAGGACAGAATTTGATCTGTTCAGGAGCTTAGATGACAAAGTCCCTTTGGAGGCAGTTCTCAAGGGTAAAGGAGTCCAGGAAGGCTGGACATACTTCAAGAAGGAAATCTTAAAGGCCCAGGAGCAGGCTGTGCCCATGTGTCAAAAGAAAAGTCAGCAGGGAAGGAGACTGGCCTGACTGAATAGAGAGCTTGGGCTGGAACTCAGGAAGAAAAGAAGAGTTTATGGATTTTGGAAGAGGAGGCAGGCCACTCATGAGGACTACAAAGACCTGGTTATGCAGAGAGAAAATTAGAAGGGCCAAGCCCAATTAGAACTCAATCTAGCTACTGCTGTGTGGAAGACAAAAAATGTTTCTATAAATACATTAACAACAAAAGGAGGACTAGGGAGAATCTTCATCCTTTACTGGATGCAGGGGTAACATAGTGACAAAGGCTGAGAAAAAGATTAAGGTACCTAATGCTGCCTTTGTCTCAGTCTTTAGCAGTAGAACTAGTTGTTCCCTAGTCACCCAGCCCCCTGAGCTGGAAGACAAGCAGGACAAGCAGAATGAGACTTTCACAATCCAAGAGGAGATGATCAGTGACCTGCTACAGTCCTTAAATACGCACTTCTTTGTTTGCATTGCTTGGCTGTCTGTTTCTTTGACCACACTAGAACTGTCCTGTCATTAGTTGTGGTTGATCAAACCTCATCTACTTCTACCATAATATTAGGATTCATGGACTTATACAAGAGCTGTGTTAACAGCTCGTAAGACTTGATAACTGGTACACTGGATTTCTACAGTTGCAACACAGAAAGAGTTTATTTTTCCCACATGAGAAATTTACTGTTGAAAATTATTATTAGTAGAACATTCAGGAGGTTCAACTCACTCTTCATGGTTTCTCTTTAATAAATACATAAACAAACAAATAAATAAATAAAGTAACTATTTAAATAAATGGAAGTTAGAGGTCCACTTCCAATTTCTGGCTTCTAGCTAGGAATATGATTAAGGGGCTTACCAATTTGAATCAAAGTCCATCCGTTTGTGTCATGTCTCTAACAGAATTCAAAAGCTGATGTTAAAGAGAAAGAGGAAACCATAAAAAAGTTTCTTCCAAGTATACTCACAACTTCTAATAAGCTCAAGTACTTCCCCATCTAGAGGGAGTTTCTGGGTGTTCATGTATTTATTTCTGTTTCATGAACTTGTCTGGGCTTTCTGTTTCCATGTGAAAGAGGCATCTTCTGCTTTATCTTTGTTATTAATAAGATTGCTCTACTTGGCAACTCAGTCAATATACAGAGTTATTTCTGAGCTTTAGTGTTTCTGGTAAATAACATAATGTCCATACATAAAATCTGTGCTGAGTGTAAAAGTATGTGAGAAAAATGGTGAAAAATGTTGCTATTTTAATGCAGCAAAATGAGTAAAATAATTGCGTATGCTGACATATTCATCTCATGCTGGGGAAATGTTTTCTCTGTAAGTACACCTGATTTTTCCCAATATTATGGAAGTAATTAAAAGAGAACCAAAAGGTTCCAAAATTATTATTCACAAGCAGTTTTGGTTTATAAAATAGCTGCAACTTAAAACTGAGGCATGAGGTTGTGCTTGACATATCGCAATACGCAACAGGATAGAATACACTTTCATCAAATCCATGATTATTTTCAAACCTGGGGAGACATTAATATGCCAGAGACAAGGGCTGCTGTTTAGAAGTATCTCAGTATAGTACAGGAGTAGACTGACAAGTATCTTACAAAACTCAGCAAACTAAAGGTGAAATCTCTATATAATCCCACAATAACCATGCAGTACGGCAGGCTGGTGAACAACTAGTTAAGAAACATCTTTACAAAAATAGATATACAGGTCCTGGTAGACAATGAACTGAACATAAGTCATCAGTACATCCTTGCAGCAATGAAAACTAATCATGTATTGGGTGCATTAGCAAATACATAATCAGGTTGAAGGAAGTGATTATTCCATGCCACTAGGCACTTGTGAAACTGCATTGTAAATGATGTCTTGTTTACTGTCTCTCTCTACAATACAGATATTGGCAAATTGCTACAAGATTAAAGGAGGGCTGCTAAAAATTTGCTGCTCATGGTCCCTTGCATATGAGATGAGGCTGGGGACCTTGTATTTTTGTTTTGGCTTAGATGAGTAAGAAAAAATCTAAGGGTAGAGGGAGGAATCCAATTTTAGTCTTCAGATTATTGAGAAGTTGAAGTTGGTAGTTTTTGAGATGTGCACAACAGTACAAGAAGTGATTATCACACATTGCACAAAGGGAAATTATAGTTCAGTATATGGGGGAAAAATGTTTACAATGAGGGTGGTTAAGCAGTGGAAAACATTTCCCAAGGAGAGAGTGGAATTTCTATTGAGGCATTCCATACACAACTGAATGAAGGGCTGTCTTGATCCAGAAGGAGGAGAGAGACTTAGCTTTTTTATAAACATTCCTGTGTTGTGAATTTAAGGCACAAATGAGGTTAAATATCAAAAATGAGGCTATTTATTAAAGGATAAAGTGAATGGAACAGAAGAAGGGAGAAAAAAGAGAGAGAGGGAGATGGAAATTGGAGAAAGAGATGGAGAAAGAGCAGGAAAAGAATTATATTACCACCCCACCAAGATGCTTTTTCTGCCTTTGGCAGGAGGAGGTCCGAGGAAGGGTGCTGACACTTTGGCTTGGAGAAGGTCTCTGGAGGGAGAGAGAGATGAGAGGTCCCAGAATTCATGTTTCCTTGTTTGCTTGTGCTGTCCTCAGCTGGAGGAGAGAAGGGAGAGATCCCAAAGTCCAAGTCCTTTTCAGCTTGTGTCTGCCAAGTCCTGTGATGTTTTTCCCTTCTCTTAGCAGCTTCCAACATGTGGTGTCTTCAGCGGAGTTCCTCTTTATTACAGAGGGCACAGCGTGGTCCTTTGGCATGGGGTGGGGAGAGGCAGTCCTGGACTGCTGCTTCCAGGCTTCATGGTGATGTTTTCTCCCACACTCAAGATGGTATAGCTTGGTGTCCTTTATTCAGTTCTTTTAATCACAGCTTCCTCTTGGCCCCTCAGCCTTAGTTTAGGTGTTGCTTCCAGGAAGTCTTGTGCCTGAAGGAGTCCACCCCTCTTTGCTTCTCACCTGCTTTTCATGCCAGGAGGGGCTTCGTTGCACATTCCCAGGAGTTGGCACCAGAGTGGCCTCTGCCCATTACACATTTCTGGACTGACCAGGTCAGGTGGTGTTCTGTTGCATCTTTCCACTTCCCTCCTGCTTCTGGGGCAGCTTTGTCTGGTGAGCAGTTCTTATCCTTTGTTGGACATTCCAGAGGATCTTCTACCGCACTCCTCCCCAGGCAGCTCTCTCAGGAAGCAAAGGTGATTTTATCTTTGTTGATTTACATGTACATGTTCAAGGGCTTTGAACAATCTAAAGTTAGCACTGTTTCAGCAGAATTTGGATTAAATGACATCGTCACGAAGTAGGATTTTTCTTATAGAAAAGTGTGATGGCACAAAATTTCAAAGCAACAGAGGACACTTTCCTGGTATCTAATCTCAGAGGACACTATTTGTTGATATCTAATCACAAATCACCTCCAGTTTTAAAAGATATATCAAAAATCCTTGCTATCAAACTTGCAAATGCCTGCGCTAGTTCAGTCAACATTATGGTTCAAATTTGAACACAAGGAGCTCATCTGTACAGGTGATTCGTATTTGCATACCTACATTTTCTTTTCTGTTCTTTGCCCTGACCTTGTGCTTAGCAACTTCATCATTTTGACAGCTGAGGATAAGTATTCATTTAATTTTGCTCTGCACCTAGATAACCTTTGATCTAAATACCATAGTTCCTCTATAGCGATATCAGTTTGTTGGGATTTGTTTGTTTGTTTTAAATGGGTTTGCATGACTGAAGAACTTTGATTATTGTAATTAACTTCCTCACAAAAGCAAACATATCATGATTTTTTTGTAATTCTTCCTTTATCCCTGACTGGACAGAGCTGTCTTACCTGATCAGTACTCTTTCCATTCTTTGTAAAGTTACTCCTTACTCTTGATACCTTTAAGTAGTTATCCACATGCTTATGTCTGAAACAGTTTACTAAAAGATGTTTCATCCCTTTTAATGGGATGCAAAGTTGTTTACTTTTTCTGTCATAACATATTCCAAATTTCCAACACATTTATGTCCTTGAGGTTTTCCAACCATACTGTTTTACTTACTAGTTCTTTTAATATCACATTAGAAATAAGACCCCACCAAAACATACCAAAACTGTCAATGTCTTAAATATGCCTTCCAGTATCTGAAGGGGGCCTACAAGAAAGCTGGGGAGGGACTTTTTAGGATATCAGGTAGTGATAGGACTAGGGGGAATGGAACAAAGCTGGAAGTGGGGAGATTCAGGCTGGACGTGAGGAAGAAGTTCTTCACCATGAGAATGGTGAGAGTCTGGAATGGGTTCTCCAGGGAGGTGGTTGAGGCTCCATCCCTGGAGGTGTTTAAGGTCAGGCTGGATGAGGCTCTGGCCAGCCTGATGTAGTGTGAGGTGTCCCTGCCCATGGCAGGGGGGTTGGAACTAGATGATCCTTGTGGTCCCTTCCAGTCCTGACTGATTCTATGATTCTATGATTCTTCTTTATTAGCAGAGAAATAACATATATAATTTCCATTTATTTTGGTGTGATAATGTCAAGTCTTACTGACATCATCTCATTTTATCTTGGTAACATACCCATACCCTTACCATCCTCACATAGTATTTAAAAGAGAATTTAACTTTGTAAAATGGTCTGTGGTAGAAGAAGGTGAAAAGAGTCTTAACACAAAAACATTGTTGCTGTTCCTTTGACAACTGCAAGTTTAATTGAAATACTTCTTCGCCATAGCTCACACACTTGATCTCATCCACATTTGATCTTCCTTCCTAAACTAAACTGATGTAAGTTTAAGCATCAGTGAATACAGCCACAACATTTATATGTTTGGGTTTTTGGTCACAGCAGTGTTATTTGGAAACAAAATATATTAATAGTATACACTTCAACTGCCAGTGTGTCTGCATGATTTGAATGGAATGAGCCCTGTCCCATGGCAATGCAAGTAATATTTTTAGAAATTTTTTTAGAAATCTATTGGTTTATTCTTAGTTTTATCCCTCACTCAATATGTGAATTTAGATCAGTCATTTCTCATGTGTTCAGTTTATTAATCTAAAAATTGGTTATCCTAATACTTCAGTGCTTTAGAGGGGTGTTTTAAGAATTATCAAATAAATTGTATTTTCAGAGCATCATATCAGAATAATAGTATTAAATCTTTTTATTGAAAGAATTCGCAGAAAGCCATTTCAGGGCTAGCTACTAAAAAATCCCAAATACTCTTTGCTTCAAATTCTTTTTCAGGGTATTCATTGTTTACAAAACATTACAATTGAAGTTGTTAAACTGATAAGCAGTTACTCTTGACAGAATGCTAAAAAAGATTATATGCCAAAAAGCATATTGTCCAATTCATTGTTGTGTTCAAAATGTGAAAGACAACATTATAAGACACTTTGCCTGGTGGTTGATAGGGAAATAATCTAAATACTTGACTACAGCTGTCATCATGCTAGAAGACTAACTCTAATTTCTTGAAAATTACACCCCTAGTCTCAAGTTATGGAAAGATCCTGCCATGCCTATTTACACTTAGGACATTAATTACAATGATACCCACTGATTTCAGTGGAATTGGGTAATTTTAGACAATGACAGTCCAGGAGGATTATTTTATAGGAGCATTATCTATTTCTGTTTTTTCTTTTATGTATACCTCAATCAAAGATCAGAGCTCTATTTGGCATGGTAGAGCTAAGTGATCAAAAAGAAAGCTTCTGTTCTAAGTAGTTCCTGATGCAGATGCCAGTAAAAATGCACCAAGGAGATGAGGCAGCAAATGGAGTAAAAAGAGTAAGGTAATAATGAAGATCTTAGCTTGCAGTTTCTTGTATAGAGTTCTGCATAGTCACACACCACCAAGAAGGTTGCCAGATTTTTTCACCTGGAATATCTTGCACAGTTGTATTTAATGTGTTCTCCTGGGAGTAGCAGAGAAATACAGATATGAACAGTGATAGAAGTAACATATGATTGTCCTCCCTTCATTGATGAGTTCTATGATCAGTAGAATATTTTATTAGATGCTTTTTCATTATCCATCTTGCCTAATATTTTGTAGTTTGTTGTATCTTTCTTTTTTTCTTTTTTTTTTTTTTTTTACCCCTTTAAGAAGAAAATCTGTTTGGGTGTTGGGTTTGTTTTGGTTTTTTTGGTTGCTTGGTTGGTTGGCATTTTTTAAGTAGATAAATCAGAAGCGCCTTTTAGGAGAGTATTCAAGGAACAAAGACATTTCCAAATGCACCTTCTTGTAACCCCAAAACTACAATTTCAGGCCAAATTATTCACTCTGAGCCTTTCAAAGTATACCATTGTAGGCAGATCCTTCTTCAGAGTTCAGACTCTTTTGACAGATATAAGATATTCACCTGAATGAAATTATGTGAACCTTAAGTATTTATTTTAGGCTTCTTTTCTTCATTGGCAAATATATAAAAATTAAGTGTGGAGTCTTAACATTTTTACTCTGGACACACTTTTATTTTCTAATTAACAATGGGAATCTAAGTTGAATTTTCTAAGATGACTGTTTTATTTCTTACCTTTAAAGCAGTCCAAAGTTATTTCAACCTCCATTTTGAAGTAATTTAAATGTTTTAGAAAGTATTACCCTACACTGCTAGTAGAACTGATAATATACTGCCTATTTTATTCTAAAGCTATGGTTTTTTCCAAGTATGAAGAATTTGAGATTACATCAATTGGAATTCTGGAATTCCCACAAACATTCCACGAAATAATTGCAGAACAGGTTGTTATGGATAACATAGGGTTTCAAAAGGAAGATTAAATTCATAATCTGGATTTGAATGTAGATATTGAAGCTGACCTGCAGCAACTACATGAAACTAAAGCTGGCATTCGATCTTTAGGGAGAAAATGAACTATATGCAATGAACAAATGTTTGGTTTGGTTTTGAATTAATATTTCACACTAAGATTTCCATTCTCTGACAGAAGCATTAGATTTCAAGATCCTTGCTACTGCACTGTCTGACTAATGCAAGATCATTAGTTATGTTATGATCTACAACAACCTGGATGATCAACAAGGAAATGGTTAATGTTAAACAATACAGATACTGTAAATGCTATATTATTCTTTCCTCTGCTTTCTCCGCTTCATCTCTGATAAGCACCAGTGTTACTTAGCTAACTGTGCCTCAAGTACAATTTGCAGATGAATGCCTCTCAAAGATAGAAACTATATGAACTATACGACTACCTCTTGTACCTAAACTAAATCCGATTTAGAATACATTTCTGTTCCTTAAGAGGACATGAATCAATAAAGAGAGGATATACCATACCACGTTCCACATAAAGGAGTTCCAATCTATAACAAACAGCCTCAAATAAAGTCTTAAATACCAGGCTCCTAACTATAGTGTATTAAAAAAAAAAAAAAAAAAAATTAAAAGGAGGTATTTGTTGTTTGTCTTTTTTTTTTTTTCCTTCCCTGGACTTCCTCTGTCTTGCATAGAACAACTGAAGATTGTGAAGCTTACTGGGAAAAAAGAGTGACACCTGTGCCTACATTACTCCATAAGGAAATGAAAGTCCTTAGGTCCTGAAAGAGTTTAAAGCATTACTTGAAAATCCATTTTATTCTGAATGACTGTGCATGTCATCAACAAGAAGGTTAGGGAAATTTCCTAAGATTTTTTATCTAGTTTCATCTAAAATTTTTAGCTGAGGTTTTCAGCAGAATTTTTTTTAACGAAATTTTTGTGTTTTAAAACATACATAAAATTAATTATTTTTCTGTCGCAATATATACATAAATGTATATGTATGTAGAATTCTGTATTTTATATTAAAAATGTGGTAGGTTTATATAATTTTTGTAAATCTACAGTATTTTGAGAGTGTGTGTATATATATATATATATATAATGTCTATACAGCCATATATATCTGTAATATATTTGAACAGTATTTATAAAAAGTGAAGAGTTCTGTACATACAGAAGTGTCTTAACTTTGCATTTTGAATTATATGAAGTTTTATTCACTATTAGAAACACAGAAAGTGCAGTAAAAATTCACAGTACAGTTTATCTAAGATTAAAGACTTCATATGCAATTGTTGAAAACCAAAGTTCAATCAAAACCAATGACAATTTATAATACGACATAATAGAATTTCATTGTAGAACTCACTGGCAATAGAGATTATCAAAATAAATAATAAAAAGTCAAGGGTCAAGAAAAACTATATATTTTTATAAAAAGTTGTAATATCTGTGGCTGTTATAGTACAAATTTGGAAATACTTGTCGTATTTCAAAACTTAAATCAGCATAAACCAGAATGAAGCATAGCATGAGATTCAAATTGTTTCAATAAATTTAAATTAGACCTAAACTCTTCTCACTTCAAATAAAAGAAACTGGATCCTTCTTTCTTCCCCCTGTAGGCCCAAAAATTCTGTGTGATGTTGTTAACCTTGAACTTATTGCATTTATGGTACTTGTGTGTGGAGATTTAGAAGAGATTCAGAGGAGTGATGTGAATTGTGCAGCCTCATAAATTCATTTTTACTGAACAAGCAGAAATATGCACACATCCTAGAATAAGTGTTGTCTAAACCAGTGAGTCATGTAAAATAGTACAGTCTACTGTAGTTCCAACAGCATTTATAATTACATATGTACTAACACAACAAAACTGACACAGATACATATTTTTGAAGCCTGAATCAACACACATACTGCTCTTGGGGGATGGTGGGGCAGGGAGGAGGGGTAGTCTCCAATGTCTCTTCATTGTTCATTGCCATGCAAAACATGGTAAGATGTATTTATGTATAGAACACGTACACAGATATATGTATATCTATGTATAGAACAAAAGATGCTGCTTCCAACAGCAGCAAAATTTGTAGAACTTTATGCTCACATATTTGTTTAATTTTTATATGGTATGGTTCCTACACTGTTTTGGAAATAACAATAATGAAATAGTACAACAGGAGCCTGATGTATTGCAATTCTATCCCTAAAAAAACATGGTCTGACAAATATTGATGAGATCTGTATTCCACAGCTGTTCCACTGGCTTGATGGCCAGGCACAAAGACTAGCTGGGAACCACTCACAAGTGGTGTCCTCCAAGGCTCAGTATTGGGGCCAGTTCTGTTTAGTATCTTTATTAATGATTTGGATGCTGGGATCAAAGACACCGTCATCAAGTTTGCAGATGACACTAAGTTCAGCGTGAGTGTTGATCTGCTCAAGGGCAGAAAGACATTAGAGAGAGATCTGGATGGGTTAAATTCATGGGCTGAGGTCAAGAGAATGATGTTTAACAAGACCTAGTATAAGGCCCTTCACTTTGATTGCAACAATCCCAAGCAACGCTACAGGCTTGGGGGAGAGTGGCTGGAAAGCAGCCTGGTGGAAAATGATCTGGGGTTGTTGGGGGCGGATGGCCAGTTGAACATGAGCCGGTAGTGTGCCTAGGTGGCCAAGAAGGCCAACAGCCTCCTGGCCTGTATAAAAAAATAGCATGTCCAGCAGGAGTAGGGAAGTGATTGTGTCCTTGTACTTGGCCCTGGTGAGACCACAGCTTGAGTAGAGTGTTCAATTAAGGGTGCCACTGTATAGGAAAGACACTGTGGTATTGGAACATTTCCAGAGAAGAGCAACGAGGCCAGTGAGGGGTTTGGAGGGCATGCCATACAAGGAACACCTGAGGGAGCTGGGATTGTTTAACCTGGAGAAGAGAGGGCTAAGAGGAGATCTTCTTGCATTCTACAACTAACCGAAAGGAGATTGTAGTGAAGCTGGTGTTGGCCTCTTCTTCCAAGTAATTAACAACAGGATGAGTGGAAATAGGTTTCAGTTGTGCCAAGGGAGGTTTAGATTGGACATTAGGAAAAAAATCTTTACTGCGAGAGTGGTGAGGCACTGGAACAGGCTGTCAGGCAGGTAGTGGAGTCATCATCCCTGGGGGTCTTCAAGAAGCATGCAGGTGTGGAGCTTCAGGTTTAGGGTCATGGTAGTTGGATTATGGTTAGACTCAATGATCTTAAGGGTCTTTTTCAGCCTTAGTGATTCTATGATTCTATGATTTCCAGATTGTGCTGGTTTGAAGCCAGCCAGAACATCTCTTGCCCCAAAAGGGACAAAAGAATGACACACGCAAACGGACTGGAGAGTGATGGAAAGTCTAAATGGAAAAGCAATTGGTGAAACTACAGAAAAATTACACAGCATAGTGGCAAAGAACATCCCAAAGCATACAGAGTCCCTTTACATAGTACCCAGAGGTTTCCCAATCCTTCCCTCCTCCCACCTGAGGGTCTACCCAATCCCTCAGGGCTCTTTCTTCCCCCCTTCCGCTGCTAGGCAATTCTCAGGCTGGCCAGGTCTGAGACTGCCCCCCCTCCCTCCATTCTTCTCCTGGCATTAGGCCTAGTCAGGCCTAAGAGTCCTGAGATACTCCCCTGGCATTACCGGATAAGAGAGGACATCTCCCATGGGAGCAGAGAGGGAAGAAAGAGGAAGAGAATGACTTTGCAGATGGCTTTATAGGGTGCAGGATTTATGGGTAGAAATACGCCGTTTCCTGTGTCCACCCCTATTGGGCGGGCACCTGGGACACCAGAGGTGTATCTCATGCAGCAGTGACAGGGGGCACCCAGCCCAAACTGCCACACAGATCAAAGAATGTAAGTAAACAAATAAAAGTATCTCTATGAACATGAGCTTAACAACAACAACAAAAGAAAATCAGATGGGATCCTATACGTATAATTACTATGTAAACACCTCAAAATGTATACAACTAAATAGCTAGCAGCATCCAAAACCTGATAGAACTGTAAATGAGGTACATTCGCCAAGCATTGAATGGTTCTTTTGCAATGTAGCATCACAATCTATTTAAGAGATCTAAAGGCTACCACAGGCATAGATGTTATTCACCTAGATGGTTTCTTAGATGAATTCAAGCTACATGGCTTCCAGTTTAGTTCATCCAATTTGTTGTCAATTTTTAAAAATATTTTTTGGCAAAAATGTTTCTCATTTACATAGAAATACATTGATTAGCTAGACAAATACATATCTTTAAATCTATTGCCTATTAATAATACATAGCTGGAAATCTAGCTTTTTAATGGCTTTATATTAATTGCTGTACTCAATCTCTGGCTCCTCAGGCATAGGACTACATGGTAGTTTTAGGCTATGCCTTTACATGTTCTTTTTCACAGATCTTGAACAGAAAGTAGTAAAAAGTAAATAGATCACTATTGGGTGTAAAAAAGGAAAGCAATGATAATTCTAAACAATCCCATTGGAAAGGTAATGGACTTAAGCTAGTAATGTAAACAGTTTCTCTCACTTCCTTGGGCTGGGAGATACTAACTTGCTTCTGCTTGACCTTGGCTGCATTTTTTTGGCTAAGTCTAACGTCTCTCTGCTCCTTTCTCTTGTCCCTTTTGTACAGGGCAAGGGGGAGGCAGGGAGGGAGAATCATAGAATCACAGAATCATAGAATCAAGAAGGCTGGAAGAGACCTCAAAGATCATTGATTCCAACCTGTCACCCTAAACCTCATGACTATCTAAACCATGGCACCAAGTGCCACGTCCAATCCCCTCTTGAACACCTCCAGGGATAGTGACTCCACCACCTCCCTGGGCAGCCCATTCCAATGGCCAACCACTCTCTCTGTGAAGAACTGTCTCCTCACCTCCAGCCTAAACCTCCCCTGGCGCAGCTTGAGACTGTGTCCTCTTGTTCTGGTGCTGGTTGCCTGGGAGAAGAGACCAACCCCCTCCTGGCTACAACCTCCCTTCAGGTAGTTATAGACAGCAATGAGAAGATGTTGCACCTTCCCTGGTCTTTGGCCAGGGTGGTCCTTGTGCTGTTTATTAATTGTAAATACCTGTAAATATTGTAAATACTGTATATTTTGTACACTTCATTGGAGATTGTAGTTTTGCTTGTAAATACAGCTTTCATCATCTTCCAGCTGAGATGGTCTGGCAAATTTAATGTTGGAGGGAAATTTTCAACCCACCACAGACTAAGATCTTTGGTTTATATTTTTTCAAGCACCTCATAAAAAATAGCATTAAACACCATAAGAAGTGTGCCTGACAGATTTTCGAAAAAAATAGTTGTAAATCTTTCAGGCAGATAGAGAAAAGAATTACCAACTCTTAAACTCTGAAAATACACGTCACATTGAAAAATACAATAAATATTTATCATAACAGAAAATAAATAAAGTTAAGGATGTAAGTTTGAACTGAGAAATCAAACTTATATTAGTGAAGAAGGAATGAAACTTCTGTTTGTGGTTTATCATACTCAGGGTTGTCATTTATTGCATAACTGTTCTAAGACTGCAACTGCTGTTGTATCATTCCAATAGTCAATGTTTTCCTTTGCTTTTATGCTTCATTTTCAGGAGAAACAATAACATAGCTATCAGTCAAGGAGTGAGAGTAAGCACTTAAAAAACAAACAGACAAACAAAACACACACCAAAACCAACCAACCAAAAAACTCTAAAAATACACTCACAACATATTTAGGTTCAGGTATAATTTTAAGTTAAAGACAGTTATTAATTTTGATTAGTGATACTTCTTTCTGGTAAATTAAATCATATTTCTTGCATAAACTGCTGCATGAAGATGACTATGTTTTACTCTGTTTTTTTTGTACAGATAATTAAATAGTTTAGTTAAATGGGGAAGTGCACATACAGTCATGCATGTACGTTGTGGATAAACTTATGGCCAAAAATGCACAGTATAAGAGTGCCATCTTCTGGACCTAACATTTCTTACACATCTAATTTCAATTTACTCCTTAGCTCACAAAAAATATTAGTTAAAGATTAATGATGTTTACTTGCCTGTTTGCCCTGTGTTTCCCTTTTCATTTGTCTATGCTAATTTTAAAGTTAGTAGTCACTGTACAAACTCTTTTCTATACAAGGACCTAGAGAGTGTGAATTTCATAATCCATTAGAGTTTAGACTTTCAAAATTTTAAGGAGTTGTACAATCCCTAAGGGTTAAAACAATCTGACCAATAAACTTCTCTCAGTAGAAAAGAACCAGTGTTGCCTTGTTTTAAAGTTTTAATCCTTTATCTTTATAAAATGAGACAAAATAAAATGAGATTGTTTTTTCTCATTGTTGTCTGAAACTTGAAGCCTAATCCTCTATTCCCTTCATTCTGTTCTAAATGAGGAACAAGTGGCTGATTATTAGAATATGAAACTATTCTGTCTCCCTGGGAGGCAGACACACACCCATACCCACATTTCACACAAATACTCTATAACCTTGGGATCTCTGGTCAAAGTACCTCTGTTTCCAATAAAAATGGTAGTATGAAGTTAATCTCATAAGAAAGAAAACCCTATGCTCTATAAACAGATAAATCAGGAACGCAGTAATAGCACAATTATCCTTGCCTTACAGAAGAAGGCCTTGTATGCATAAATTGCATGCTTAAAATCATGTTAAGGGTTTTCATTTTGGGGGAGTGAGGCCTTGGAGAAATGATGTGTAAAATACCATCTTCTTTTCTTTCCTTGGAAAACAATAAAATCAAATCTCACCTATCGTACTTCAGACAGGATTTTTCTTTGTTTATTTTATATATATTTCTTGAGTCCCTACCCTTCATTTTTCATGTCATTTTTCATATTACTGTTACCAAAACCAATAATCATTTGTCCTGTATCTCGCTCATTCTTTGTGCACTTAAAAGCCTCCAAAATGAAATTCTCTTTTTTCTCTGCTCTTACCTTCCCAGATTAAATATATCTATTTGTCATCCTTCCAAGTTCTCCACTTTCTGTTGTCAACAGTCAGCATGCCCTTTTAGACCTTCTGTCCCAGAGAGATTTTCTCTTTGACCAGGCCCTATTTTCTGTTCAGCTAATCAACAGCATCCTGCACATCTTCCTTCAAGAAACTCAGAAATATGGTTTTGTAACTTTTGTAGCTATTTCTTTATTCTCAACTCAGGATCAAGATAAAAAAAAAAAATTAAACTTTCTAAATATATTTTGATTTGATTAAAAAAAGTTCATATAGCACTTGTTCAAGGTTATCATGTTATCAATATGTGCATTAAAACACTTCTTCACCTCCTCCCAAATGATAAGCCCTCTAATTTGTTTGAGTTAGTAATAACAGAATGCTTGTGTTGCTTTGGTTGCTATTTTTCAATTTCATATTCCATCTTATGTCATCCCCTGTGAAATGCTAATACCAGTTTGGGAAATTTCAATTCTCACTTCTATATTCCTGTATACCAACAGTTTGATATTACATTGTTATAAACATTCTCAAAACAGAAGTCTAGAAAACTGGCAGAAAACAAAGATGTCTTCACTATCTTGTCACTGTCCCTCTGTGGATGATGGATGCAAATTAAAATGCACATGGAGATTTGGGAGACAATTCAAGAACAGCAAGCAAGTCAATACTCAAGATAAGGGCATAAATACATCGCAGTACCATAAACTATTTTGCAGATATATAAAACTTCTTTTTTGCTCTACTGTTTTCAAGGTAATATTAAAAAAAATAAAAATGAGACAAAGCAACTTATAGATATATTTTGCAACACTAAATTGTGCAATGGGAACATCTAACAGACTAAAATTAAAAACCAGTTCTTTATCCCAAACACCCTATAGTCTTACATTAACCAGGAGGAATGAAGTATAATAATGTAGGAGAGCCTTATAAGACATAATGAAAAATACAACTTACAACAAGCAAAAAATACATATTTATTGTATTTTGGCATTCTAGAGCCAAAGTTCTTAAGTCGCTCTCTCTCTCCTAAACCACACAGGATATGAACAAACTGAAAGCAAAGAGGTGAACAGTCCTGGAAAACACAACAGGAAGAGGTTTATTCAGACAGTATTCTTTTATTGTAAGAAACCATATATCACAGTTCAAAAGCAAAATGAAAATGCAGAGACTATATGAACCTAGACACCAAAACACTTTAATTACTTATATTCAACATGTATGCACAAATACGTGTTATTACAAAGTACACAACTTCACTGTCCTAGCCAGGAGGAAGGTTGAGCAAGCCAGAGTAGTGGTGATAGCATGAGACACACCATGCTAGGGCCAGGGCTAGTGGGTCTACTGGGTATCACCTCAGGGGGCTTTTCTGTAATCTCATCACTTCTGTCTTTGGAATTGCTCTTCCTTATAGAGCATTTTATTTATTTTGTTTGGGTTTTAGTTGCTGGGGTTTGTTTTGTTTTGTTTTGTTTTGTTTTGTTTTGTTTTGTTTTGTTTTGTTTTGTTTTGTTTTGTTTTGTTTTGTTTTGTTGTTGGGTTTTGGGGTTTTGTACTGTTTATTCTCGTAAAGCCTATTCCATAGCCTTGCTTAATTTCATATGTTTTTTTTTAGAAGTCGATTCAATTTTATGTTTGGGCCTTTTTATTCACAACACTTTCTGAAAATATACAGCATTATTTCAGTTTCCAGCTAGAGGTATTTCTTATAGTTTATTGGCTAAGTGAAATTCAAGAAGCCCTGTTGCATGAAGTGAGGAGTAAATTTAGTATAAGATGAATCCCTTTGTGTTCTAGCTGAGCCCTCAGAGATTACAGCAGCTAGGTGTGGATGGACTTACATCTTAATAGGATGCTAGTCAGGATGGTTTGCTATAGGTCCAACACAAGATGCACAAACAGCCCAGTTCACTGCAGGTCCAGTTGCATTTCAGCAGCCAGATGCACAAATAATACAGTTTGTTTACATTTGCAGCATAAGTATAGATTCTTTACAATTGCCAGAGACATAGGAACTTAACTGCAGAAATCACTACACAGTTTTAACAAAATACAGTTGTCATTACTCACATAATTACATGGGACAAAAGGTACTTGGTAGCACAGCTGAGGATGGAACTTACCAAAAGGTTATCCTTTCTCAGGAGGGCAAAAAGGACAAAGCTCTTCAATTTGTCTTTGCTGTTTAGTTCTCAGCCACAAACTGAGTTCTAAAAAGGGCTAATATTTATACTTCAGTTTTCTATGGTGCAAAGTGTAGGGGTGGGACTGTAGCCATACCATTAAGCTGGCTTTTCAGTAGCAAAAACGTTTCTAGATGGGCCTTTAGGATTTGATGTTTTCTGTTGGGAACAATCATCATCTGACAGGGAAAAAAACAGTTTCTGCCATTAAAAGTTGATGGTTGCATTGGAATCATAGAATCAGTCAGAGTTGGAAGGGACCACAAGGATCATCTAGTTCCAAACCCCCCTGCCATGGGCAGCGACACCTCACACTAGATCAGGCTGGCCAGAGCCTCATCCAGCCTGACCTTAAACACCTCCAGGGATGGGGCCTCAACCACCTCCCTGGACAACCCATTCCAGGCTCTCACCACTCTCATGGGGAAGAACTTCTTCCTCACGTCCAGCCTGAATTTCCCCACTTCCAGCTTTGTTCCATTCCCCCTAGTCCTATCACTACCTGATAGCCTAAAAAGTCCCTCTTCAGCTTTCTTGTAGGCCCCCTTCAGATATTGGAAGGCCACAAGAAGGTCACCTCGGAGCCTTCTCTTCTCCAGACTGAACAGCCCCAACTCTTTCAGTCTCTCCTCAGAGGAGAGGTGCTCCAGCCCTCTTATCATCCTGGTGGCCCTTCTCTGGACACGTTCCAGCATGTCCATATCCCTCTCGTAATAGGGGCTCCAGAACTGGATGCAGTACTCCAGGTGGGGTCTCACCAGAGCTGAGTAGAGGGGGAGAATCACCTCCCTTAACCTGCTGGCCACACTTCTCTTGATGCAGCTCAGGATCTGGTTGGCTTTCTGGGCTTCAAGTGCACACTGGTGGCTCATGTTCTCATGTTGAGCTTCTCATCCACTAGCACCCCCAAGTCCATCTCCTCAGGGCTGCTTTCCAGGCAGTCACTGCCCAGCCTGTATTTGTGCTTGGGATTGCCTCAAGCCAGATTCAGGACCTTGCACTTGGTCTTGTTGAACCTCATGAGGCTGGCTTGTGTCCACCTCTCCAGCCTGTCAAGGTCCCTCTGGATGCCATCCCTTCCCTCCAGCGTGTCTGCTGCACCACACAGCTTGGTGTCATCAGAAAACTTGCTGAGGGTGCACTCAATGCCACTGTCCATGTCACTAACAAAGATGTTGAACAAGACTGGTCCCAGGACTGAGCCCTGAGGGACTCCGTTTGTCACTGGCCTCCACTGGGACATGGACCCATTGACAGCCACTCTTTGGGTGCAGCCATCAAGACAATTCTTTATCCATCTAGTAGTCCACCCATCAAACCCATGTGTCACCAGTTTGGAGACCAGGATGTGGTGCAGGACAGTGTCAAAAGCTTTGCTCAGGTCCAGGTAAATGACATCAGTTCCTCACCCCTCATCTATTAATGTTGTCACCTGTTCATAGAAGGCCACCAGGCTTGTCAGGCAGGATTTGCCCTTGGTGAAGCCATGCTGACTGTACCAAATCACTTCTTCACTATTCTTCTGTCTCAGTAGTGCCTCCAAGAGGATCTGCTCCATGATCTTACCAGGCACAGAGGTGAGACTGACTGGCCTGTAGCTCCCTGGTTCTTCCTTCTCACCCTTTTTGAAAATGGGAGTTATGTTCCCCCTTTCCAGTCAGTGGGGACTTCACTAGACTGCTGTGATAAGCAGGACAAAATTAATACCAGAGCCACACATAGCCTCAACCAACATTCCTTTCTTTGGCATTACAACACTGGATCACCCAGTCACAGTGTCTATTTTAGACCTGGAGGCTTATCAGCAGTTATGAATTTTCCTATTTCCAATATCTTTCCTCTAACAAGCCCTCAGAACAATCTTGAAGCTGACATTGTAATCTAGCATAAAATTTTCCCCAATTTTAATGTAGTTTCCATTTTATCCATTACATTAGAATATTATAGATCAAACAATACTAGACCAAGCTCCATGTTTTGTGAAAATGTCAACATATAAGTGTTGGCTCTCTAGTCACTTACCTTAAAATATTAAGTATATCGTTAGCAGTCATACATACAGGTTCACTAATAAACTCCCTGCACACAAATTATTCATGGTTTTGCATAGGCTTTACCTAAAATATTTTTCTTGTTCTGTGACACACCTCAGACACTTCTAATGAAGTTCAGGGAGAATTTCTAGACAAAATCAGCTGACAATAAAGAAAATCAAGTAATCTGGCACGGTCTATTTTTAATAAAAGCCGATACTGTATTAGTACTGCAACATTAGAAATAACCCTGTCATGAAACTTGTGTTAAAATTGTGAGTGTTAATAACATCTTCAACTGAAAGTAATCACCAGCTTTGCCAGCAGTTTCACTGGAAGTTGCTAGACTACTGTTAAAAGATTTTGAAAATCCTATCCTTAGTGTATGAATATTAATTGGCTCAACATTTTCATAGGTCCAGGATTTAAAGGGAAAAAAAAAAAAAAGTAGGATGACATTTTAAAGTTAATTCTAATTACAGAAATCTGACAAAGTATCACCTCTAAACATTCACTGTGACACAAGCATGAGAAACAAATTTGGTAAGACAACATTGTATATTTAAGAGGCAAGCTACAAAATCATAATGGACAACCAGGACCCTTTAGCTACAACTAACCTACTGTCCACATGTCAGGTTATATAATTTTTTTTTAACTTGATTTTCACATTTTGACACTGACTTACCTGGATGTCAAAGAAAATTAGACTAAAGAAAGGAGATATTCCTAAGTAACAGTGAACAGGTCTACTGTCTTAAAATAAATAAATAAATAAATAAATAAATAGGCTAATTAGAGAGTTAGGAACCAAAAACCAATTTTGATTTATCATCCTAAAGGTTCAACAGGCATAGTTGATGTTAAAATGAAATTTGAATCTTTGCATATGCACAGAATTAAGTATCTGCAAGGACTTTAAATTTGTCACAGCAGGTGCTCTCCTTTTCATTATCTTGATTTTCTATTTTTTTTAACCAAAAATAGCATCTTTTTCTATCTAATCCATGGCTGGCTAAAAAAATCTGACCATTCATATATATTGTCACAGGGGTAGCTTAACTAGCTGAAAGAAGTGTAAAAATCTGCAACACTTTATGCTTCAAGGATCAAAACAGGAACAAAATCTAAATTCACTAATGCTGCAGTATTTTCATTTCTATCTGACAATCAGCTATCTTCAGTTCAAGGTGTTTGAAATAAGGATCTAATAAATAAAATTGAAAAGTTCTATGTAAGATTGTTTTTCTGGTCCATAGCTCAAGAATATAACCAGGAAAATGCATATAGCTCTGCTTTGTCAAAATAATATTATAGATATAAAGTTAAAGTAATATTATAGATATAAAGTTAATCATTTCTGGGTATTTATATTGTAAATGAAGAGATGCCAAAGTATGATTCCTCCTTGTTAGCTTGCTGTCAGAGCTCAAGAAAGAATGCAATGATAGTGTGGTAGGCAATGAGTAGGAAGAAATATTCTTAATATTTTATTCAGTGCTTTGATGTTGTCTGAGATCTAATAAAAAGAAGATATTACAGGTCATTCCTATCCACAAAGACGTTCTTTTAAACACTGATATTCAGTCAAATAATCTGAACTGTGAAACCTTCTAATATAATTTTGCGACAAGGTAAGTAAAATGAATGTGGTGTTATTTGGAACATGGACAGTTAATTTCCCTAAAAAGAAACACACCTTGCAGAGTTCAGTCTCTGACATATACACACAAACCAGATTTATTATTTTAGCTATTTGAAAGTCTATAAAATCTCAGCTACTCTAGCGGAAAGAAAACTAATACATGGATACGCTTCACAGGCTTCTCTTCCTCCTACTGCCAAAAATTATTCTGTGCTTTGTGACGTCTTGCCAGACCACTGCATTATACTTTTCTTTATTTCTTAGAACAATTGCTTAAAACTCCCCTTCACATACCAGAAGATTTCTTGGCACACTACTATTACCTCAGCAGAGTTTATTTATTTTTAACTGAGATAATCAATATCAGAAATTCCATGAGTAATGTTTTGTTATGGTTTTGTTGTTTGCCTTTTTTTTTTTCATTTTTTTCCTCTGTCACCAAGATCTTCAAGCATTCATTTTCCAAGCACTAATACTTTTTACAGAGTAATACTTTTTAAACTCTTATTTGTTTCTAATATGCTATGCCTTTCTATTTAAACATATCTCAAGATGGGTTAAGAAAAAAATTATACGAACATTGGAGGGAAAATGTAAATTTTAACAAAGCATAAAAGGAAGGTTTAGAAGTAATTTAATAATAATTTGTAAATGGCTTAACAGAGAGAAAATATGAAATAATGCATCTTTCTTTTAATGTGTCCATTTCTGGGGCTAAACTATACTAGTTACTCTAACTATACTAGTTACTCTATCTATGACCTCCCTCACCAACAGAGAAGGGGAATGAGGAAAAGGAGAGGACCATAGTTTGAAGAGAAAACAGATTTACTGAAATACCCAAATTAATAGGAACACTCAGCCTACCAAAGTGCAACTGTCATAATATCTGGGAAGGTAGTCCTCAAAGGCAGAAGAGGTAAAATGATCAGGATGGGGAGGAGGCTAAGCATAAAGTGTTCTACCATCTCCAGGAAAGTAGGTATCCATCACTTGGGAAGATAAACAGCATAACACTGAACATCCCCTCCCTTCCTTCTTCTTTTCTGATGTTTATATGCTGAACATGGTGTCATACAGTATGGAATATCACTACAGTCAGTTAGGGTCAGCTGTCCCAGCTGTGTTCCCTCCCAACATCTGTTGCACACTCAACCTTCTCACTGCTGAAGTGAGAAACATAAAAGGTCTTGACTCTGTGTAAGCACTGCTCAGCAGCAACTAAAACATACCTGTAATATAAACAATTTTTTCAGCAGAAATCCAAAACATTTCCCCATTTCAGCTATTATAAAGAATATGAACTCTACCCCAGTCAAGACCAACACAGCAGTAATAGGAAAAATTGTGAAAGATTAATACAGAAATTACTGAACTGTTCATATCTTTTAACCAAGATAAATGCCCTTCTGAAATATAGGTTTAAAGAAATATGTTATTGAGATCTACATGAGAACAAATGGATATAATTCCAGTGATATAGGCCAAACTCAATGATGTAATGGAATTTCTGGCTTAAAATATATGAACCTGTGAAGAGTTAACCAATAAACCATACAGTATTTTTTTTTTCTGTCCAGTTCAGCCATTTATATACAATAAATCCTCCAAGAACAGAAAGAACACACTACAGGGCCATTCCTTGACACACACACACCCTTTGGTTTTTTTTGTTTGTTTGTTTGTTTGTTTGTTTGTTTGTTTTTGCGCATTTATATTCACCTTTGAAGGCTAAAGTCTGTATAGTTAGACAATTGTGCTGAGTCTTTATAGCTCTGTTCATGACAGACTAAAGGAGACTAATAAACACCATCTCCCAAAATCTGTTGCTAAAAATTCAGAGGTGGCTACATTTATCAACTTCTCAAATCTGCTGAAATTTATTGAGATAAAACTTATTTATATAAGACAAAAGAGAAATACTGGTAATGTACTGACAGTATTGGAACTAATGAGGTAAAGGTAACTTTCTCCTCTCCAAAACTGTGAGAAATGCAAAAAACTTTGGATTATCTTTTTATAATTAAATATCCTTTTCCCTGATTTGCATCAAAACTGATTCAGGGAAGTGCTGTGGTGTGATGTGTATAAATTACAGTCAAGAGGATCAGAGCTTTTTCTGTAAAATATGTATCATCTCACCTCAAAATGTATATTACTTAATAAGTGATCTTGGTCTTGCACCAGGTATTTATGAACTAAAGATCTTTGAGATGTCACCTGTTACAACAGTTATTTTTGGCACCCAACATTGAAGCAGTCATTTTTCAACACACCACCATAAAAATACACATCCTTACAGTGAGTTTGAAGACATGTCACTCACTTTCCCCTTAAAAAATATCTTAACTTAGAAGTTAGTAATATAATTCCATTACTTCTCAGATTCTGATAAACCTGTGCATTAAAAGTAACTTAATTACATGTTATGGGCATTTGTTTAAAACATTGCAGAAAACGTTTTTGTCATTTGTCATAGACATCTTAGTAGTCCTCCACTTTTCAGAATCCTTGGGTCAGCGGCATTAGACAATGTTCTACGATGTTTCCATTTTCTGAAACAAAACAGCAATGGTCAAAGATTGAAAAGAGAATTCACAGCACTTAAGTTTGTAATAAGAAGAATCTAATAAAAAAAATCTCTTCACCTGTTGATTGTGTCTATCTTTCTCTTGTTGATAAAATCAGTACTGTTAGAGCTATTATTTGACTTCTGATATTTTCTACAAAATCTTCACTTCTATGTTCTTTTTCTTATCTGGAAACTGAATAATCCATAGGTTCAATCAATTTTCACTCCTGCTATTTCATCAAATTGATCTGGTAAAGTGTGTTCCTCCTCAGTTCCTCTGTTCTAATACATTCGCCTAGCGTTTTCTAACTCGTGTGAACTGTATATAACACTTTTTTACTTCAAATTGCAGCAGACAAATAAAATGACCTTTAAAATTGAGGACAACTAGCAATGCATGCCCAAGAGTTAAGCAGCAGAACTGTACATTTCAGACAAGTGAGGATAAATTCTCCATTTCTGCAGTACCAAAACTTTTTAAATTCTCTTCTTCAAATATTTTCTCTATGTATGTAACGCATTACAAAACCTTAAATTATGTCCTTGCAGTGATGAAAACTGAAGAAGAGGAAAGGAATATATAGCCTAAAACCAAACCAAACCAAATCTTTAAACTTCTTTTAGAGTTCACTTCTTAGGCTGAAAGATATCACGGGGAGATGACAGATCTGCTGCCACTGAGTTAAATTAAAACTCCTATAAATTACATCACCTGGCTAAACTTGTCTCCCACAACCTTATATTGAATGAAGATTCATTAGAGAATGTCAGCTTAACATGAATTTTACATGAATGAATTCTCAGATAGTTAATTGCAAGTAGAATCTGCTTCTTTGTATTTCCTGAGCAACAAAGAAATATGTTACCCAACTACATAGAAGCAGCATAATAAACTTGTCACAGCTAGAAGCTCATCCCAACCCAACCAGTCTTCTAGCATGACTGTTAAGAAAGAGAGGTAACAGCAAGAAAGAAGCTTTCTGAGAGACATCTTCATATTGCTCACTGATCGAAATCAAACATTCTCAAAGGAATATTTGAACCTTTGTAAACTGGAAAATTCCTATGACTGTGTCTCTCCTATTGAAGCAATAGTAAGGGTAATTTTGCTACCTGATGAAATAAAAGGGAAGACTATTCCTGTCATGGTTGGTCACATGAACTAGAGGACAAAGAATTAATCAGAGTTTGTATTTTTTTGTAACTACAACCTAAAATGCTACAGCGTAAAGACCTTTTATCAATGAGGTTCAGATAAATGAAAATTAGAAATATTTCTCTTGATGAGAGATGTAATACACTAGTTTTCAGGAGGTTTGCATGGCAATATAAATCTTACAAGTAATTTAGAAATACTTTTGAGATATTTCCTATCTTGACTCATAAGTATTCAGAACAAGTTTTCCTCTGATTAGTCCTTGATGTAGGAAGTTAAGAAATTACATATTAATACTATCCGGGGACATAGTACAACGGTAATTGAATGCCTTTGTAAAAATCCATCTCCAGATTTCTTGAGGACCCCTTTTAGGTTCTTGAAGGCTCTTATAAGGTCTTCATGCAACCTCCCCTTCTTCAGGCTGAACAACCACATCTCTCTCAGTCTGTCTTTATAGGATAGATGCTTTAGCCCTCTAACCATTTTCATAGCCCTCCTCTGGACTTGCTTCAATAGGACCATGTCCTTCTTATGTTGGGGCCTCAGAAACAAATGCAGTACTCCAGCTGGGATCTCATGAGAATGGAGTAGAGGGGCAGAATGACTTCCCTTGACCTGCTGCTCACATTTTCTGGGCTTCAAGAATACATTGACGTCTCATGTTGAGCTTTCTGTCAACCAACACAGCTAGGTCTTTCTCCACCAGGCCAGTTTAAATCCATTCTCCATCCAGTCATCATTTGTGCTTGGGATTACCCCAACCCAGGTGCAGAACCTCATACTTGGTCTTGTTGAAACTTTTAATATTTCCGTGGGCTGACCTTTCAAGCCTGCCAAGGTCCCTATGGATGGCATATATTCCCTTCAGAGCCTTGAACAAATCACATAATTTGGTGTCACCAACAAACTTGCTAAAAATGCAGGTAATCTCACTGTCCATGTTGCTGACAAAGATGTTAAACAACAATACAACCCCCTGAGGAGTGCTACTTTGTCACTGGTTTCTGCTCAGACATTAAGCCATTGAACACAACTCTTCGAGTGCAAAGATCCAGTTAATTCATTGTCCACCAGTTGGTCAATCTGTCAAACCCATGCCTCTCAAATTTAGAGACAAGGATATAAAGTGGGACAATGTCAAATGCTTTGCACAAGTCCAGGTAGGTAATATCAGTTGCTCTTCTCTTATCCACCAATGCTGTAACTCCAACATAAAATGCCACCAAATTTGGCAAACACGAAACCATGTTGGCTGCTACCAATCACCTCCTAGTTTTCCATGTGCTTTACAGTATTTACTGGGAAGATTTGCTCCCTGATCTTACCAGGCACAGGGGTCAGACTGAATGGCCTGTAGCTCCTTGAGTCTTCCTTTTTTGCCTCTTTGAACATTCATAGATCCATAGATTCATAGAATGGTTAGGGTTGGAAGGGACCTCAATGATCATCTGGTTCCAACCCCATCTTCCACTAGACTGGCTTGCTTATCCAGCCTGGCCTTGAACACCTCCAGCAAGAAGGCATCCACAACCTACCTGGGCAACCTATTCCAGTGTCACAACACTCTCACTGTAATTAATTTCTTTCTATTATCCAGCCTAAATCTCCCCTCCTCATGATGATGAGGGTCAGGGAGTAACTGAAATGTACCTTGTTCAGTTGAGAGCTGAAAATCCCCAGTTATAACAAGTCCTTACTATTGCTTGTCCCATGAAGCTACAAACACAACATATCACATTCAAAGGCAATAATGAACTCCCAAAATTTCGTCAATTTTAACATTTTAATAGAAATCATTGGTTATTTTAAACTAACCACATCTCTTTAGTGCCTCCATCCTGCTAGACTTTACTTTTTACAGACACCTGTTCAATGAAAGACTTCTGAACTCCAACCCTCAGGCGTTACTCTATAGTCAGAAGTTCTTGAGGCATGCAAGCAATTGAACTAAGGGAGCTAGATGATCTTTGACTCACTACTGCTGAAAGAGCTCTGGCAGTGCAGTGGAACTAATGCAAAATCAACACCATTTCCAGTCACTGGGAGCTACATTGGCCGCAACTTCTCAATTATGATGGATAGCGGCTTAACTGACAGTTCCCTCAGGACCTGCTAATGCACCTCATCAGCTCCCATGAACTTGAACCTGAACCAAAACCACTTCAGGTGTCATAGATTGTCTTGAACTTCATCTTCTGTGGTGGGTGGTTCCTCATGCTCTCAGTCTCTGCCTTTGTCTTCTGCAGCTTGGGCAGTGTGTCTGGAGCACTTGCCAGTGAAGGCAGAAGCAAAGAATTCACTGAGTAGCCCAGCCTTCTCCATGTTACAGGTAACCAGGTCTCCTGCTTCCTTCTAGAGAGAAGCTGCATTTTCTCTGGTCTTCCTTTTAGCATTGAGGTACATATAGAACCTTTTCTTGATGTCCTTAATGTCCTTTTCCAAATTTTATTCTATCAGGTCTTTATCTTTCCTTTTCTGGTCTCTGGCTGCTTGGATAATTTCTTTGTACTCCTCCAAAGCTACATATTATTGATTCCACTCTCTGTAGGCTTCTTTTTTGAGTTTGTCCAGAAGCTCCTTGTTCATCTACACAGGCCTACTGGCATCTTTGCCTGACTTCCAGTTTGTCAGGATGCATTGCTCTTGGTGGAGGAGATGCATTGGAGGAGATGATCCTTGAATACGAAGCAGATTTCTTGGGTCCCTTTTACCTCCAGGGCTGTATCCCATGGTACTCTAGCAAGCAGATCTCTGAAGAGGCCAAAGTTTCTTCCCCTGAAGCTCAAAGCAGGGAACTTTCTATGCACCCTCCTCATTGTCCTAAGGATATTGAACTTCACCATTTCATGGTCACTGCAGTCAAGGTTGCCATCAAAAACAGAGGCAAAAAGTCATATGCTCACCAGCCCCTCCTCTTTGGTGAGAACGAGGTTCAGCATAACACCTCTCCTTGTGGCTTCTCTATTATTTGCAGAGGGAAGCTGTCATTGTAAGGGACCGGAAATTATTATAGATGTGGCTCAACATTGTTGGGAGAATTGTCTGGGACACGGGGAGCCTGGTCTTGGCCCCCATGGAGTTGACCAAGGGGCTTTGGGGCCCGGGAGGCTCCCTGGCAGGACTTTGGGACCCTGCAGACTCCCTGGTGGGAGAGTTGACAGAACAGTTTGGAGCGCTGGAGATTGCATTGAGCATTCACTCCACTGCTGAACTAGAGCAGGTGACTATTTTTAGCATCAGTGTAAAACTATAAAAGGTGTTGCAGTATGGTGGGCTGGTTGTCAGCTGTTGGAGGCATCATTTGCCAGGGAAGGGTCAGCTACTGGGGAGACAGCCACTGATTCTGAGTGTCACCTGCTGTGAGGAGCTGCTGCTAAGGAAAAGCCACTGCTAGGGTCAGAGCTGCTACTGGAGCAGCCACTATTGGGGAGCCGCTTGTGAGGGAACTGTGTGCAAAGAGTCAGTTCCTGAGAAGTTGAGTGATAGAGACTGGAACTGTCGAGGACTGCCGTCCAGACTGCCATCCTGCCTGTCTCAGAGAGAGAGAGCTGCCATCCTTCATGGCCCCTGCCTGCCTCTCCAGTTCATGTTGTCCCTGCTCTCATGATTGTGACACACGCACCTTATAGCTCAGACCACCACAATATTTATACCTGTTGCCTGTTAAATAAACTGGTTTGACACCTGACTTTCTTTGAGTCTTAATTCTGTTCTTGGGAATATTAAGTTAGTCACATTAAAGGTCCAATTGGGCATCACTCAGAAGTTAAGCTCATCTACCCCCAACCCTTCTGATATCTGAGGATAAGCTGGAACACAAGAGCGTTTAACTTCTGCCAAATTACCCAGCGTTGGACCATTGACACTCATTAACCCATTCCAGGGACCTGCTGGATTGCTTATTCCATGAAGTGTTGCCTCTACAACAGATAGCAGTCATTGAAGCTCCTCAGGAGAACCAGGGCTTGCGAATATGAGGCTGTTCCTATCTGTCCACAGAGGGCCTTATTCAGTCAGTCTTCCTGGTCAAGTGACCTATAGCAGTTGCTCACTATAATGTCCTCTGTCCTTGCCCTCTCTAAGCCTGATTCATCACCTCTCAGTCAGCACCTTATTCTTCCCCAGGTGGAGATCCGTACATTCCATCTGGTCATTGACATAGAGGACAACACCCCCTCCTTGTCTCCCCTGCCTGTCCCTCCTAAAGAGTCTGTATCTTTCCATTCCAACACTCCAGTTACAGATGCCATCCCACCATGTCTCTGTAATGCCAATATGATCATAACCTTGCAGGCATGTGCACATGTCTGACCCATCTTGTTTATTCCCCATTGTACATGTGTTTCCATAGAGACATTTATGTTAGTAGTTCCCAGGGTTCCCCTTTCTACTGTTTATTCCAGTCATCGGGGACTTCACCTGACTGCCATGACCTTTCAAATATCACAGAGACTGCCTTGGCAACTACATCAGCTAATTCCCTGAGGACTCTGGGATGCATCTCATCAGGTCCCATGGACTTGTATATCTTCACGTTCCTCAGATGATCATGCCCCTTTTCTTTGCTGACAGTGGGAAGCACTTTGTCTCCCTGGTCTCCATCTTGTGGGACATCAACATGAAAGCCATGAGGAGAGAGGTTGCTAGTGAAGACTGAGGCAAAAAAGTTGCTGGGAATCTCAGCCTTCTCCTTGTCCATTGATAATGGTTCCCCACTGTTGCTCAACACAGGGCAGATTTTTTTTTTAGTCTTCCTGTTCTGGTTTACGTACCTGTAGAATAATTTCTTGGTTTTCTTTAGATCCCTTGCCAAGTTCAGTTCCAGATGTGCCTTGGCCTTCCTGATCTCATCCCTGCACAACCAGACAACATCCCTATACTCTTCCCAGGATGTCTGTCCCTTATTTCATTTACAGTGTAGTCCCAACTTGCCCTTTAGATTGACCAGCAGGTCTCAACTCAACCATGGTGGTCTCTTGCCTTCCTCGTCAGATTTCTTATATGTGGGGATTGAGATCTCTTGTGCTCTATAGAAAACATTCTTAGATATCTGCCAGCTTTTTTCTACTCCCTTGTCCCTGAGGGCCATTTCCCATGGGGTCCTATTTACTAGCTCCTTGAAGAGCTGCAATTTTGCTTTACTAAAATTTAGAGTATTAACTATGCTTCTCATAGGGTTCATACCCCTTAGGACAGTGAACTGCACTAGTACATGATCTCTGCAGCCCAGGCTGCCTTTGCTGACATCCCTGATGAATTCACTTGCACTTGTGACCAAGAGGTCAAATAATACATCCCCTCATGTAGGGCTATTATTTTCTTGTCTTAAGAAGTTGTCATCTAGGCACTCCAGAAGCCTCCTGCATTGTCTATAGCTAACCATGCTACTTTTCCAAAAGATATTGGGGTGGTTAAAATTCCCCAGAAGGATGAGAGCCTGTGATCATGATGTTTCCTCAAGCTGGCGTAAGAAAGCTTCATCAATAGGCTACACTTGATCGGGCAGCCTGTAGTAGACTCCTACCACAAGGCTCTCTTTGTTGTCCTGATCCCTAATTCCTACCCATAAGCTTTTGAGCTGCTTGTGCTCTTTAAGCTACTCTTTAGTGACAACTCTTCACACTCTATCCACTTCTTTATATAGAGGGCAACACCTCTACCACTTCTTCTTCTTCTTCTGTCCCTTCTGAACAGCTTGTATCCATCAATAGCTACACTCCAGTTGTAGGATTCATCCCACCAAGTTTCTGTAATTGCCACTATGTCATAGCTTTCCTGTAGCTGGGTAGCTTCCAGCTCCTCCTGTTTATGGCCCATGCTGCATACATTGGTGTAGAGGTGATGTTAAAGTTTCAAACTTTAAATTACTTACACTCCAAAAACATGTATGTGATATTCAGACACATGTTCCTATGCATTGATGAAAACTCCTCAAGACTTTTTTTTTTAATTTCAGCTGCATGTAAGCTTTAAATTCTGACCTATTCAGTAATAAATGTGACCAACAGGAATTATGAAAGAGAATGTTGTATATTACTCACTAGATGAGTTTGCAAAGTCACAAAATATTCTTGGTATCAAAGTTACTATTAGTCAGAGGAGAATAGAATAATCTTTGTGGTGGTGATCAAAAGCTGTTGAATATAAATGAGGGTGCCTAATGGATAGTTAGAGCAGTCCAAAATTTCAGTGCAATGGTTGTGATAAAAGAAACATTTGAAAAATTATCTGAATCAAACCTGTTTTCTTAACACAGAATCATAGAATCATAGAATCAGTCAGGGTTGGAAGGGACCACAAGGATCATCTAGTTCCAGCCCCCCTGCCATGGGCAGGGACACCTCACACTAGATCAGGTTGGCCAGAGCCTCATCCAGCCTAGCCTTAAACACCTCCAGGGATGGGGCCTCAACCACCTCCCTGGACAACCCATTCCAGGCTCTCACCACTCTCATGGGGAAGAAATTCTTCCTTACATCCAGCCTGAATCTATCCACTTCCAGCTTTATTCCATTCCTCCTATTCCTGTCACTACTTGATATCCTAAAAAGTCCCTCCTCAGCTTTCTTGTAGGCCCCCTTCAGATACTGGAAGGCCACAAGAAGGTCTCCTTGGAGCCTTCTCTTCTCCAGACTGAACAGCCCCAACTCTTTCGGTCTGTCCTCATAGGAGAGATACGCCAGCCCTCTGATCATCCTTGTGACCCTTCTCTTGACACGTTCCAGCCACTCTTTGGGTGGGGCCATCAAGATAATTCTTTATCCATCTAGTAGTCCACCCATCAAACCCATGTTTCACCAGTTTGGAGACCAGGATGTGGTGCGGGACACTGTCGAAGGTTTTGCTCAGGTCCAGGTAAATGACATCAGTTGCTCTCCCCTCATCTATTAATGTTGTCACCTGTTCATAGAAGGCCACCAGGTTTGTCAGGCAGGATTTGCCCTTGGTAAACCCATGCTGACTGTACCAAATCACTTCTTCACTATTCTTCTGTCTTAGTAGTGCCTCCAGGAGGATCTGCTCCATGATCTTACCAGGCACAGAGGTGAGACTGACTGGCCTATAGTTCCCTGGTTCTTCCTTCTTACCCTTTTTGAAAATCGCAGTTATGTTTCCCCTTTTCCAGTCAGTGGGGACTTCCCCAGACTGCCAGGACTTTTGAAATATAATAGAGAGGGGTTTAGCAACCTCATCTGCCAGTTCTCTCAGTACCCGTGGGTGTATCCCATCAGGTCCCATGGACTTGAACACTTTTAGGTTCTTCAGGTGATCATGAACCTGATCTCCACTTATGATGGACAGTTCTTCCTCCTGGTCCCTGCCACTATCTTCCATGACTCCAGGACTGTGGCTGGAGGCCTTTGCAGTGAAGAGTGAGGTAAAGAAGTCATTGAGAACCTCATCCTTTTCCAGGTCACTTGTGACCATTTCACCTGCTTCTTTTCTGAGGCGGCCCATACTTTCCCTAGTCCTCCTTTTGGCCATTAATATACCTGTAGAAATTCATAGTGTTCCCTTTGATCTCCCTGGCTAGATTCAATTCAAACTGTGTCTGCAAGAATAAAATAGATTATTTCATCATAGGGAGCAAAGAAATACAGTTTACTCGGTGTGGTTTTATAAGAGATATATGCCTGTCCAGGTTTCACTGGGATAGAATCTTAGGCCAGCCATGGTGTACAAGCTGTTGGCAGTTTCAGGTCAGCCAGGAACATAAGCTGGGAAGGGCAAAAGCTGGAAAAGATGGCTCAAGCTGGCTAACAAGTGTATTCCATATATTAAATGCCACAGGATTGTAGCTTCTTAGAATAATATTAAACTTGAAAAGACCCTTGAGATCACTGAGTCCAACCAATAATCAAATCAGCTGCTAACCATATCCCTAAGCACCACATCTTCATGTCATTTAAATGCCTCCGAGGATGGCGACTCAAGCAGTTCCCTGGGCAGCCTGTTTCAGTGTCTAATGACCCTTCTGGTAAAGAATTTTTTCCTAATGTCCAACTTAAACTTCCCTTGGCACAACTTCAGGCTGTTTCCTCTCATCCTGCCACTTGCTGCTTGGGAGAACAGACCAACACCCATCTAGATACTACCTGCTTTCAGGTAGATGTCATGGTCATTATAAAGGAGGAAGTTTGATGAAGATTATTCTCTTCTTCCTTTTCCTACTTCTTCTCCTCCTCTTGTTTCTCTCCACCCCTGGAGGGGCTTGCTTACCGTTCTACTCGAGGACTGTTTTCCAGTACATTCCCTGGGATGAATATAACTTTATATACATTACGTTGATACCGGTATTAATATATATTACTTTTTGTTTCATTAAATATATTTTCATTTCAGCCCATAGATATCCTCTCTTTTTTCTGATCCAAGCCATGAGCAGCCAGTTTGTCCACAAGAATTCTGTGGGAATCAGTGTCAAAGGCTTTTCAAAAGTCTAGGTAGACGATATCCACAGCCTTTCCCTCATCTGAAAGCAGGGTCATCTTGTCATGGAAGGAGATCAGATTGGTCAGACAGGACCTGCCCTTTATAAACCCATGCTGACTGGGCCTGATCCCCTGGTTGTTCTCTATACGGCATGTAATGGCACTTGAGATGGTTTGCTTCCCAACCTTCCCTGGTACCAAGGTCAGACTGACAGGTCTATAGTTTCCCAGATTGTCCTTTCTTCCTTTCCTGTAGATGAGTGCTACATTTGCTACCCTCTTCCAAAGGCCATAGACTCTCCTTTTGCTCTTGAGATCCAGCCAAAGGTCCCTATTCAGCCAGGCCAGACACCTTCCTCAATGACTCATCTTTCATCACACAGGGACAGCCTGCACTTGTGCCTTTAAGACTTCCCTCTTGAAGTATGTCCAGCCTTCCTGAACTCCTATATTAGGCTGGCCTCCCAAGGGACTTTGTCAATTAGTGTCCTGAACAGGCCAAAGCTTGCCCTCTGGAATTTCAAGATGTCAGTTTTACTAGCCCCTCTCCTTGTTTCCCCAGGGATAGAGAACTCAGACATCTCATAATTGCTGAGCCCTAGACAATCTCCAACTGACAGACTTCACAGGCTGCCAAGACATGCCTGGGTGACCCACCTTGCTTGTGGATTGACCTTGTTTGGTGGACAAAGCACTGGTTGGGTGAACAGACCCAAACAGTAGTGGTCAATGGAATTAAATCCATCTGGCAGCTAGTCACAAGTGGTGTTCCTCAGGGCCTAGTATTGGGACCACTTCTGTTTAACATCTTTATTGATGACCTTGATGAAGACATAGAATGTGTCATCAGTAAGTTCACAGATGACACCAAGTTAGGTGGAAGTGTTGATCTGCATGAGGGTAGGGAGGCTTTAAAAAGGGACATGTCTAGATTGGATCAGTGGGCCAATGTTAACAGGATGAGCTTCAACAAGGCCAACTGCAGGGTCCTGCACTTGGGTCACGACGACCTCAAACTATGCTGCAGTCTTGGGGAAGCGTGACTGGAAAGCCATCTGGTATAAAGGGACCTGGGGGTTCTAATCAACAAGCAACTGAATATGACCAAGCAGTGTGTCCAGGTGGCTAGGAATTTTTTAATAAAGAAAAATCTATTTAAAAATCACAAATGCATGAAAAAATATTTTCTGAAAATACTACACTTATTTTGAAAGAATGTATTCTTCTGTTCATTGTAATACCTATACAAGTGTTACAAACACCACACTGACTGAAAAAAAAGAAGCTGTAAGCAAGAAAAGATGTATGTATGAAGGGATGAACAGCACATTACACTACTTTATCATAAATGCAAACACTCCCTTTTCATCTTTAATAGAAAACACACAAACACTTGGGTTCCCCCATGATCTTCTTAATAATTGTATAAATGCAAAGCAGTCTGGCACCAAAAAAAGTAATTCATACATGTTATAGGCAGTGTAGCTTAGAGCTTCAATTCATTCTTAAAACCAGCTCTTTATTTAGGTGCCCACATAGAAATTTCTTGTAGTGTCTGAGATGGTGCAGGTTATTTTCCCTGGCCTCAAGGACAGTGCTTCAAGAGATTATTAGCTGTAGGTCCTATGCCATATCCATTACTCTATATGAATGACTTTCTATCCCCTTTGATGGTTCAGAGTGCAGTGCTGTATACTTTCAGGCAACTTGGTCTTCACAGTCAAGTAATCTTTTAGGTATCATAAATGTAACCAAGATCTCTGATTTCAGTATTGTGTGTAAGCAAATGATGCAGAGAACAGAACAGATCTCTAAGAAACCACAGGTTTCATGAAAGGCTAATTTCTTACATCCAAACAGCTCTATCTGGATTACCAGAGAAAAGGCAAGGTCTGCATTAGTGGACTTTCGTTTCCAGCTAGTGTTTTGTCTCATGATTCTATCCTCAAAATTGTTCACATGGAACATCACTAGGGCCTGTCTGACCATGTACATGATCTTTTTGTTCAGATGGGATTGCACAGTATCGCCAGTGCTACCCAAGAGTCTCCTTACTGAAGCTGAAAGAGTCTGAAGGACACAGCCAACAGCAGGAATTAAAAAGTATTTCCAGATGCCATCATCTAAACCTTGCCAGTGAGTATCTTGATATTTGTCAATAAGTAACCTTGGTGAAAACACTGGAGATTCATATTTTCACACATTTATTTATATAGAAGCCCAAAATACGTGTCTATTATTGTAGAATATTGTGTGGAGACTGAGTTAATATTGTGTGATAAATATACATGACTAGGTATTGTACAAAGAAATATATTGTTATATACATATTCATAGAATCATAGAATCATAGAATCATGGAATCAAGAAGGCTGGAAGAGACCTCAAAGATCATTGAGTCCAACCTGTCACCCTAAACCTCATGACTATCTAAACCATGGCACCAAGTGCCACGTCCAATCCCCTCTTGAACACCTCCAGGGATGGTGACTCCACCACCTCCCTGGGCAGCCCATTCCAATGGCCAACCACTCTCTCTGTGAAGAACTTTCTCCTCACCTCCAGCCTAAACCTCCCCTGGCGCAGCTTGAGACTGTGTCCTCTTGTTCTGGTGCTGGTTGCCTGGGAGAAGAGACCAAACCCCTCCTGGCTACAACCTCCCTTCAGGTAGTTGTAGACAGCAATGAGGTCACCCCTGAGCCTCCTCTTCTCCAGGATAAACAACCCCAGCTCCCTCAGCCTCTCCTCATAGGGCTTGTGCTCAAGGCCTCTCACCAGCCTCGTTGCCCTTCTCTGGACATGCTCCAGCAATTCAACATCTTTCCTAAACTGAGGGGACCAGAACTGGACGCAGTACTCAAGGTGTGGCCTAACCAGTGCTGTGTACAGGGGTACAATGACTTCCCTGCTCCTGCTGGCCACACTATTCCTGATGCAGGCCAGGATGCCATTGGCTCTCTTGGCCACCTGGGCACACTGCTGGCTCATGTTCAGGCGGCTGTCAACCAGTACCCCCAGGTCCCTTTCTGCCTGGCTGCTCTCCAGCCACTCTACAGAACCAATTCCACATCTTATCAGTGTTATTTCTTTTTATTTAAGTATCATTACATTCTGTTTGTGCTTTTCTTCCACAATTTTTACATACATGAGTCTCTTATTTTCTGTTGTACTTCTGTATATATACACTGTTGCTGCAACAACTTGGTTTCCCACTAACTGTGGAACCTCACAAATAAGTGGTCTTGATCTCACATTGATCATTGCACAATGCACAGTCTTGCCTTCAGCTCTTTCATTTAAAATATCTTCAGCCATGTGATGATGCATGAGCCAAACATGTAAGGGCCCACCTAAATCAGCAATAAAGTCTGTGTCTTGGGGAAAAGACTCCCCTCTACCACCAGTTTGGAGGATGACTAGATAACAACTTTGTATTATCCAAGTACACATAAAACTTTCCCCTAAAAAAATCCACAACCAGGAATAATATGGATACCATGAAATCTTCTAAGAAGTATTGAACAAACACATAAAATGTCCAAAATTTCAGCTTAGTAGCAATTGAATGTACTGTTGTTATCATAGTAATCTTAAGGGTATCATAGCTAATTTCTGTAGCTTTCTCTGGATTTTAAGAGTGATTATTGACTCCGGAACATCACTGTAGCTGATATCTCTGGGTTTCCTGACCAGTGTGACAACCTTAAAAATCCTCCATACTTGAATGAGAAAAGAACTTTCTGTCACAGAAGCAAGTAAACTGTTAAAAAATATATTGCCTCTTGTGAACTGTATCTTTGGAAATTAACCTCCTGAAAAGTAACTTATGGAACACAGTATTTGCATTTATTCTGGAATAATGACTTTAGGTACAGAATGGCAAATACTGTAATTTTGAGAGTAAATTAAATCCTCATTAAATTAGATAATTAGTATTAATTCCAAATACTAAGCTAACCAAAGACTTCCTTTGGTATGTTAAAGCACAATAAGGTAGATTTTCAAAGTAACAAAATGGAACTGATTTGACCATTTTAAGAACGCAAACTTTGAAAAGGCAGAAGACAACTATTCAGTAATATTTAAATGTCATAAAAAGGAATGTAGTCAGGAGTATTTTCTGATGGAAAGACATATACCATATCTATACGGATATATATCACATATATTACAAATATAGTTTAGTGTAAATAAACTATGATATTCCTTTCAGACAGCAAAACTTTAATATAGATATATAACTGAACAAAAATAGAACCTTTCTTCAACGTAAACCAAATGTCTTTCAAAAACAACTTATATAGGTTTGTGATTATCTGTTTATTATTGTGCCATCAAAAATGTTTAGATTAGACAGTGATGTTATCTGTAAGTGAATGTTCATCTGCATAAATAATTTTGAAAACCAGAAACCCAAACAATGCTGCTGTCTAGTTCACACCACATAGCTGCAAAAACACTTAGAGACTCTAAAGCAAATTTGAATTTACAGATCCTGGAACAAGCCTAAACTTGAAAATGCAAAGCATGATTCAAATAACCGTCTTTTTGAATATTTCAGTTATCACAATTCATTGTTTCCATGGAAAATATTCTAGCACTAAGTACATCCAAGCCTTTATTTAAACTTTTGCTTTTCTGTTAGTATTTTTACATTATTTAAAATTTACCTTTTATATGTCTTCTTTTTATATTCTGATAAGACTGTATTATCTGGTGCTAGACCAAACTAGGTAAGAGAGGGAGTAAAATTATCTCATGAAATGCAAAATGCTATAAAAAACATTTGAGAGAAAATTAATTCATAGAGGAAACTACTGTAGTAAACTATAACAGCATACTACTGTAAAAATGTATTTGAATATCCTGAACTACAGATTGAAAGTATAACAACAGCTCATTTTGTAGTAACCTGTTCAACAGAGGAAGGAAGGTGAAATTGATTTGCTCTGTTTAGGAAAGAGAAAAAAAAAATAAATAGCCATATCAAATATTCTCAACAAAGGAATAAAGTATTGTTACATGACCACAAAGGTTAGAGGTGTATGTGAGTGACGGTTTCAAACTTGAAACCACCAGTGTTTAAGATTCAGATTCCTTAAAATCTTCATATATGATCCTAAAGAAAATAACTGTAAAGCAGGAAATACATGTAGGTTTCCTGGTTTTCTTCCAATGAGAACTCAGTAGAGAAAAACAAACAGGAAACCCCATATTTTGCAAAATTTCTACTGAAAATAATGACAAAAAAACCCTTTTCCAAACTGAATGATTCTATGATATTTTTTTACACATTAAGATATTAAGTATCTTCCTGATATTTACTCTCCTAATCTACAGTTGGTCTTCCTAAACTGATCTCACTTTGCAAAGGGACCAAAAAGATGATTTTTGAAAAAGTAAGAGTCTTAGGTTTTGTCTCTTTTTCTATTCTTTTTCTCACTGACCACAATACCTTAAGCAGTAATCAAGTTATCCTCTGGTAGAGGAATTAAATTCACTATTTAAGGTTAATGCTGCCAGAAACACCTGAAGCTATTCAAGACATTTTCCTGCTGATGGTAGGTATGACGTGGGGGATACAATAGATCCACATTGTTTCTCTAGCAGCAGTTAGAGGAAAAACTGGATACCCGAGGGTGTCTAAAATATCTCTGATTACTTTCAAAAACTGTAAATTAGGATATCTTCCCATTGTGTTCACCAAGTTAAATGCCACCATGCAAATAGTCAGTTCCTGAATGGAGAGCAGCTCACTCCAGGCAACACTGAAATTATTTCCGACAGAAGGGGAATTAAAAATAAGAAAAATCTCTATAGGGTACTGAATCAGCAGTTCCTATTTACAATGTAGGGTTTATATTTTATAGATTTATATTTCTGGTTTGTGTTGTGGCTGGGTAGTATAAAAGAATCATCTTCTCTTATAGATAAGCTAAATCCTGACCTTGAGATATGACATCTGTAACCTTCAGAGTAAGATTAATATAGTTATCTGTCTGGAGAGCAATTTTTTTTTTTTTATGTTCAAATCAAAATTTGTTCAACAGACCCTTTCAGAGTCTGTGCTCCTTTAGAATAATGCAAAGTACAGGAATATTATTTGAGGCTTTGGGGTTAAAAATTTAATCTTGGGGTATGGGTTTGGTTTGTTGGCTTGGGGTTTTTTTTGTGGGTTTTGGGTTGTAAAAAAACCTTCTTGTAATGGTTTTAAACCACATTTTTTTTTCCTGCAAACTTGCATATTCTGATCTTATTAGTAAATGTTATGAATATGATAGCTTTGTAAATTCCCAGAAAACAACAGTTTTGTCAGAATGAAAGTAAATATCTTGTATGCATGGATCCCCTGAGGAAAAGCAAAGAGAGAATGATGTTGTAGGACAGGTAGTTAGGCAAGTCCAAAAAGAGAAACTGCAGTAGTTTGTTAAGTGGTGTTTCCTCTTCATAAAAGCTGGTTTTGTTTGTAGCATAACAAACATTAAACATCTAGGAAGCAAATATTTCCCTTGCAACAGTGAAAAATCCCTTCAGCAAGTAAATAAATTCTACTATGCATTAAAATGTATGCATCTGTATATACAGCATGCCTCTTTTATTTTCAAATCTGTGCTGGTTTGAGGCCAGACAGAACATCTCTTGCCCTGAAAGGGACAAAAGAATGACACACATAAATGGATTGGAGAGTGGAAAAGCGATTGGTGAAGCTACAAAAACACTACAAAGCATAGTGGCAAAGAACATCCTAAAGCATACAGAGTCCCTCACACAATTTCCAGAGGCTTCCAATCCTTCCCTCCTCCCACCTGAGGGTATACCCAAACCCTCAGGGCTCTTTCTTCCCCCCCACCCCCCTCTCACTGCTAAGCCAGTCTCAGGCTGGCCAGGTCTGAGACTGCCCCCCCTCCATTCTCCTCCTGGCATTAGGCCTAGACAGGCCTAAGGGGCCTGAGATACTCCCCCACCGCTACTTGATAAGAGAGGACATCTCCCTTGGGAGCAGAGAGGGAAGAAAGAGGAAGAGAATGGCTTTGCAGATGGACTTATAGGGCGCAGGATTTATGGGTAGAAATACGCCGTTTCCTGTGTCCACCCCTATTGGGTGGACACCCAGGACACCAGAGGTGTAATTTATGTGGCAGTGGCAGGGGGCAGCCAGCCTAAACTGCCACAAAAGCAAAATGGGCAGCGACTCTGGTATCTGCTGGAGAATTCCCTTTCACTAGTAATTTTGTAGCAGTCATTATGTTCAAATATTATGGTCGCAGAAATTAAAGCTATGAAGTTCAAATCTGACTATGCAATCTGAATACAATATTTTTGCCTCTTCATTTTCACACTGGTTTCCCAGGCAAAGTCCTGGATCTGTTCATTGATATTTCCTGCCAGTTTTGAATCTTGCATAGCCTGCCAGGTCTCTCCTAACACACATCTGCTACTGCACTGATTCCCCTCAGTGACCTGCTGGGCTATCAGATGCTGGCTCAAGTTACTGTTCCTGCCAACACAGGACACGCTGAGACGCTTCCTGGCAGCTGGGTTAGCCCTGGCTGTTGTACTCTACTACTGCTGCCTCTGCCTGCCTTCTATTCAATGGTCTGAATTTCCTGCTGCATCGCTTGTTTTGTCTGAAAAAAAGACACATAAAACTTCTAAATATACCTCTGCAAGGAGTCTGTGTAAAGAGTGAGGTATCTTTGTTCTTCATGCTGGATTAATCTAACTTTCTGTAAGTCTCCTTCTTGATATTGACTAGGCACTGCACTGTCTTCTGATCTAAACAGGAAAAAACCCAGCGTGTTTGGATTTTCACTAGAATTTACCACTGCTGGGCTAATGTAGCTGAAAAAGAATTGGCTGAACACTATTCTGGCATGTGCATTAATCACAAAAAGGCTAATTGCAATAAGTTCATTGTTACAATTTTGTGTTGAAGAATCCCAAAACTGCTGTTTCCTTTTCTGCTTATTAAAACCAAAAAAGTTTGCAAGGCTAAGAGATGAAGCTGCTATTTATCTTGTAGGTAACTCCACTGTTCACCAACTGCAAGATCTTTCCTCTGTAAAGCTAAAATACTGAACTAACAAAACTAAAGCTTGGTAGACATTGCAGCAAAGTACTTTCCCACCAACTTTTATATTCGGTAGAAAAGATGTTTTCCTGAACCTTGTGCAACACCAAATAGTATATTTGTTTTAATGCATCAGATGTTCAGTTACATGACAAAATGAGATGGCAGAATAAACAATTTTCTAAAGAAGATAACCTGTAGGGTAAGCATTTACAAAACAGTATTTGTACAAGTAAATCTATTAGGAAAATCAGTGCTAATGAAAAACTTATAGAATCACATTTTATATTTATATATATATATATATATTTTCACACTTCAATTCTGTGTGTTTGCATGCATATGTGTTCATTTATTTAAAGAGGTAATTTCCTCAGAGGTTAACCATTTTTTATATTGTAGAGTTTCATGTGCTATTTACACAGCATAAAACCCAGTGAGGGATCACATTGCATATAACTTAAAAAAGCTGTCGGTCCAAAAAGTCAAACAATTTAACATTTAATTATAAAAAGCTGCAAGACCACACTTTTCAGCACAAATTCAATTCAGTCTAGATAATACACCTGTTGCTCTTACTGTGTGGTTTAGGTAGTTTATTATTTCTTGAGTGCTCAGAATATATTCTGTGCAGTAAAGATAGAAGAGGAATATACCCTAAGATTCTATTGCAAATTAGAGTTAGTGCCGTCCTAAAGCCTAAAAGCTTTTTTTTTTTTTTTCTCCCAAAAGGAGTTTCATTTTTGGTGGGATTTTGTGAGAAAGCTCTGCTGGATATGTTAGCCATATGACTGCAGGAACAACATGCATTTTTAAAAGCACATTTTCAAGTCTGTGTGTTTCTGTAATGGTTTTGAGCCTTCAGGGGTTTCATTTTCAAAGTTGTTTTTTCTTCTATCCCAGTCACTTCCAGGCTAGAAACTATGCTCTTCTTTCATAGCAGCAGAGATGCTTCCATAAATAAATCATTCTAGATGCTATAAATTAAGACATATGTGTATATGGATTTATGTATTTGCATATAAGTATTTATATAAATATACAGATATGTAGATATCTGTTCTAAATATCATAGACATACAGGCCATATCTATTAATACTACTGTCTCTTCCTTTGTGAGGTGATGCTCATCACCACCACTACCACCTTCATCCCTGGAATACCTTTGGTTCATAATAAAAAATATGATTTTTATATGTTTCAGAACAAGCAATTGTAATGTCAAAGTGTAAACTTTTAAAATTAGCAGAGAAGAATATTGATTTAGTTTTTACATTTTCAGTTTGCTTTAAAAAAGTTTTCCTATTGCCCTGGGTTTACAATATTTCTAAATCACCAAATATACATGAATGAGAAAAATCAACAAAAATAACAGTGTCTCTTTGTCATGAATGATTGTGATCATGATACTAATTTTGAACAGTATTTGAGTACGTCCCCTGTATGCTCTCTGTGCTCAGCCAGAACAATCTTCTTTCTGGAGTATATCTGTCAGCTTGTTCTGTGTGATGGCAGAAGCAAAACTGTTTTCAGGGGGAAATCCTTTATTATTCAACAAAGAAACAGAACAGAAGACTGGAGCTTCATTACCTCTTGAGCTCGTTAGTAATAAATTTTTTATTTTAGTAATAAAGTTTTTTATTTTATTTTTTATTTTAGTAATAAAGTTTTTTTGTTTGTTTGTCTTCTGAGGAATAAATATTTCAGGATTGATCTTATTCGTTTTGAACAGTAGACAAGATTTCATGAATACAAGTTTTTTGCTCCAAGTAGAGTATCTGAATAAATAAAAGATATTAATAATACTTACAAATTTTGTCTCCCAACAACCTTTGATCTCTACAGATACATCCAAACATAGTTACATCATGAAAATTGCAATAGTTTAAACTCCTATGTGTTAGTAGCAACTCATTTACTGCTCCAGGGGCCATTTTTGATAAATGATAGGGCATGAACCCTGTTGCTGTTCTGCAACAGATTTCCAGAATTGCAGAGAGTAGAGAATATCAGAAGTCCTCCCAGAGGTCCATTATTACAGCATTGCAGAATCTCAGAGTCTCAAAGTGTCCCTAACAGAAGTCCCTTATGGCCCCAAGTAGCTGATTATATATACTTTGTCTTATCTTGTACATTAACCCACTTAAGCAATAGAATTCAGCCCCATACACAAGCTAAAAATTGTCCCCTATACAAAGTACTGAAAATACCTCCCTATAAAAGACAAGTCCAGTGCCTTTGAAGGTCCAGCTTCTTGAGAATGTTGTTTTCTTTTGGCACACATGCAATGTTTTGTTTTGTTCTTCACAGCATGTAGTTCTTCAGTGAGGAAATCTTACAAGCTTTTGTTGTTTGCAGAAGCAGCAGCTGCTACAGGATACTCTGACATATCAAAATCCAAATGCTTGATATAATCCAGGTTCACACAGTTAACATCTAAGAGTGACTGAAGACTGAAGGGCAGCCAACACGTGTAGTCTCTTTCTGTGTGTTCCAGTGAGCTCTCTTCGATGAGGAATTAATCAATTACACATACCAGAGGTGCCAAAAGGTACATCTTCATTTAGTATAAAGGCAAATGAGGCTGCGCCGGAGTGCAGTAAAGTACAGAAACCAAATCTTGTCTTGTTGGATCAGAGAAGCGGCAGCCCCCCAGTAGCCATCTTCAGGTTTTTTCAAGGGTCCCACGTCCTGTGACCTTGGGCCAGAACAGCCACAGGAGGCTGAGTCTTGGAGCCAAAGCCCCACCCATTTTTTGCAATCGTGTTATATAACTTCTTACCCTACTGCTCACATGCGCAGCCCGCTCAGGGGGTCACGCACCCCCTGCCCAGCAATAGCCTTCCTCATCTTCATCTTCCTCAGGTCCATTAGCGGCCAAACGAGAGCTTGAGGGTCTTTTTCGGTCAGCTCAGAATGTCAGAATCTAATACATTCCTGTCCCTGCTCAGTTTCACAAACAAAGGGGCCTACAGATACATGTTATCTGTTACTCTTATTGTTCACCTGGGAGATTCAAGCGTTCCCAGCTACCCCCAGGCAGCTGAGCACAAACATCAATTATCCCAGGCAGGCTTTGGCAGCTGATATTTCTAATCGAACTCCAATTAACTCTCCCCTGCTACACTGTGGTGTGACCATAGGTCTGCAAAGATTTCCCATGAGCATATGAGTCTAGATGGACACAGTGCTGACAACTGTGACTGAAGAACAGACATTCAAGAAAACGTTTAACGAGGTCAAACGTACTAACCACAAGAACAGCACACCAATTGCCGAAAATTTCTCTGGGAAAGCACAGGAACAGCAGCATAATAGGCAGGGCAGGGTTAGTTATAAAATGAGTGTGTGTTTTGTTAGACCACAGTAGTCTGAATAATACACATTGTAGCAGGAGCTAGTTGGAGTTTTCACATTTATAATGTTTATGAATCACTTTCACAAAAGAGACATTTTTCTCTAATGACATTCATTGAGGATGAGTTTTCAGATTAGAAGAAATGCATCCATTCTTATCAGAAAAGTTCACTTAGGTTTGTCTGAGATGCTTTTAAGTGTGAATACAGAGCAAAGTATGCACATGAACACATCCCCCCCACACTCACATCTTCCTTTTCTGGCTGTTTAATTCCTCTGAAAAGTACTTGCAGCTTACATGAATAACAGAAGGTAAGCAATGTGCAACCAGGTCAATCTGTCTGACATCTGGATAACCTCTAAATCAGGCCTAGCTTTGGGTGGTTGAAGCTTCAAGAGAGGCAGTGATGACCACAGGGAGATACTTCACCTTCTTGACTTCTGTAGCACACCTATCCCAAGCATATAGATCTTCTGAACCCAATTTATGGGATAATGACAATCCAGTGCTGAAAGTTCATGTGCTTCTCGTCTTGTAATGCAATTGGTGTGTATCAGCTTTGTATATTTAGGGTTTTTATTCTATGTAATTTTAAAAATAAACCTTAGTTTTATATTTTTGCATATAGTGCAGGATGTGAGTCCATACAGTACAGTGCATGAAGGGTGAAATGCACTAAGTTTATTTAGAAGGGTAGTTGGGAATCTGAGGGAGGAGTTCAACATTTGTAATTTTGTCTGTTTGCACTTCTATACAAAAAGTTTTCTTAGGTGGTGTTGCATGCTATATACAAGGAAAACTGATCTGAGTAAACACATTTAAGAAAATATTGGGAGTTTTAAATCATTTTAGTTAATTTAAACTCCTCAATGAGACAATAAGAAAAAAAATACTATGGTGAGGGCAATTTAATCATTACAGTATCAACTGAAACATCTATGTTTTGAAGTCTAATCACACAATTTGAATTATAAATTTAGGATTTTAAAGGAAAATTACTCTCAAATAAGGTATCCTAATATTTAACATTACTTTGGGGGGGAAAAAAAACAAACAAGAAAAAAAAAACACCCTAAAAAAAAAGAAAAATAAGCAAACACTAACAAAATTCAGGAAATTATTTGAAACTGAATTAGATAACAAATTAAAAAGTAACTCCCACATTTATTCAATTTTAAGTGTCACTATATTATATTGTTTTAAATTTTTCATTTTTGTTTTCCTCAAGTTATTTGCAAATTATTTGCATTCAGCCAAATATTGTTTTAGTAGAGTGACAAACTCTTTCATTGTATTCAGGCAGTTCTTATTTTCAGCTACCTCCAAAGCTATTTCACATACAATTTCACAGGTGCACATAATTGCCAATAACAAAATCTAAGTTGGAGTGATTGCTGCAACTCCCTTGAAATTATGAAATGTCATTTAACACTTCACAAATGCAGAAATATGGCAGGAATCTAGGATGAGCTAAGTGTCTCCCCTAGGACACTCCTCAGAAGTCCTAGTTCAACAGAGGACACACATCTTTAACTTAAATTTCCAATAATGAACACTAGTAAACATATATTTTAAGATAATTTAAACACTTACATGCTGTTGTATCTTTAGTAGCAGCCTCTCGAGTTATTCTATAAACTGATAACATCATTTTCATCTCTGTTAATGTCTTCCCTGCTCCTATTTTACTGTTCAGAGTCTAAAAGTCCCAAAGTCCAGAAGAACATTTAGTAAGCTTCATTTGAGGAAAAACTGCTTGTTCTATTCTGAAGAGGTAGTTGAGGTTGAGTTATTAAGATTTTATGTCCTTAATATTTCTATGTGTCCAGAAAATGTTATTATTTTTATTTTCAGAACAGTAAACTAAGGTAGAGTGATTAAGTAGCAATCTGTTGAAGCAGGATACCAAAAATGCTTCCATGCTTTGTTACATTTGGACAAATTCATGTTTGTTTGTAACATTTAACTTGATCTCCCACTCTACATTTGTACTTGACATTGTCCCAACCCAGGTACAGGACTTTGGACTTGGACCTATCGAACTTCATGAGGTTGGCTTGAGAACACCTCCCAAGCCTGTCAAGGTCCCTCTGAATGGCATCTGTTCCCTCCAGCATGTCAGCTGGACCGCACAGCTTGATGTCATCCACAAACTTGCTGAGGGCACACTCAATTCCACTGGTGATATCACTGAAAAAGGATGTCAAACAGCAGTGGTCCCAGTTCTGAACCCTGAGGATGCCATGTGTCACTGGTCTCCCTTTGGGCACTGATCCAATGCTACAACTCTCTGAGTATGGCCATCCATCCAATTCCTTATCCAGAGAGTTTTCCACCCCTCAAGTTCTTTTCCAATTTAATGAACAGGGTGTCATGCAGGACAGTGTCATATCCATAATTATTATAGACCAATGAGAGAACGTATGATTATGATGGTGATATTGTGAAATTACAAATAGCATACCTGGAAAAAAAAAAAGGGAAAAAAAGAAAGAAAAGTGTGTTTTCAATAAATATATGACTGGAAATGAAAATATTACTTTGAGTCTGGTAATTAGAACTATTTACAGATTTTACTTTTTTCTGATTGGAAAATAGAGAGAATTTAGATATATTGGCTATATATTCTGATCAATTCATCAAGGGGAGTGATCATGCTAAAATGAAATAACAGTTTCAGCTATATCCCTGTACAGTCCATGAAATCCAAATGATGCTTTCCTGTTTTAAAGGTGTCCTGAAGGGACAAGCCCCAAAACATACCCTAACCCAGACAATGGGCTAAGCACCTGTGAATGTGCAAACCTGGACATTTCCAGAGGTCTAGGTGGTCCAGAGAAACATGTAACACATGTAACTAACCTTGTAACACACCTGTGAACTGTGTGTGTCCCTGGCCATATTTGGATATGCCCCATTCTATAGGTTCAGCTATCAGGTTTCTCTGTTACCAACAGGCATTAAATTGTCTTCAGACATTGTTTAAACCAGCTGAGATGGTAGGCAGTTGGCCTTGTTCTCACCCAGAAAGCAACAAGAGCCAAATGCTGCCAGATTGTAGCTGAAGGGCTTGTCCTAACAAGCAAAACACACCTGGGCCTTGACCTGGACCAAGGCAATCAACACTCTGAGAGCCCTGCACCGGAGGCAGAAAGGGGAAAAGTCCTCAGAGAACTGAATCCCAGAAGACCCAAGGAAAGGCTACAGCCCGGCAACCCAGTGCATAAGAGAGGCTCCTTAGCCCTCTCCAAGCAAAGGAAATGATCCAACCTGTGCACTGGGTATGAGAAGAGAGAGGACCCTTAGCCCTTTCCGAGCCAAGAGCCACTTGAATTATAGTTACAGCATGTGGGAAGATACCAGACAAAGGAATAAGCTGTGGGCCCCCAGCTAATTTGCTACAGAATCCCCCAATACAGACTGTGACTCTGTGAAACATAAAGTGTCTGATTTGGTTCAAAAATACGATCAGGCTAAGAAGAGATAGACTAGGAAGACCTGTCACATAGCTGACATGCAGGGACTTGATTGAAAGTCAAGAGAATACAGCCTTAAGAAAAGGAGAATTAAATGGGTTAATCACAATAAAAAAGTCTAATCTACAAGAACTAACTCTTGGCCTTTAATATTCATGGCCATTTTAACATGTACATAGCATATGTGCAGATGCTGGTTTCTCAAACTTACTGCAAAGAGCTGGGCTACAACATCAGAAGGAAAAATAATGGTAAACTTTCTTCATACGAGACTTTCTTAGTAGATTTTTCAGTTTCAAGACATGCAGAAAGGCTGAATCCCAGGCCTTTATGCTGGTTGAGAAAACTTCAGGAAATAGCATGTTTCTTTCCTTGACTTGCTATCAAGGAGCACTGAGCATGGTGTAGGAGTTCAGTGAGGCACATCCACTAATCCTCCTAAATGGGAGTGTGCCATCTTCTCCTAGTTAGCTTTCAATTTTTCAACCACTTAAAGCAAATTAGTAGTCTTTGCTGCTATCTGCTGGTTTTATTTCATCTCTTTGTTTCAATAAGGATTCTGACAATGTTACATCTCTTTCTCATTCACTTCTACTTTTCTTCATGTCTCTTGTAATTTTCCAGGAAAAAAAAAAAAAAGAACTGACTATTTTGATATAGGGACCTCTGTTGTTGTTCTAAATAATATGGAACATGGATTATGACCTTAGGGGAAAAGCATTCATAAACAAAGAACAAAAATGCTTTTGTCCAATGTTTTGAAGATGAATGAAACTGTATCATATAAAGGATTCTCCAGGAAGGTCTGACTTTATTATATACAGAAAGATTCAAGTTACAAAATATATGCTAATACATGTTAATTTGAAGATATCATTGACAAAAAGAAAGTTGACTCAGTATTAAATATTATGTTGACTTTTCTGTATTATTTGAACTTAATCTTTACAAGTCTCTGATAATAATGCCTGATAATAAATCTCTGATGAAAAACAAGTAAAGCTCTGATGATAGCTCTGACTGATAAAAAGTGTTCAAAATGTATTATTCCATTACCAACTATCACTGACACTGATGAAGATCATTCCAGAATAACCCTTATAGATATTCTGAATATAGAAATTTTCTGCTGTAGCTGGTATGTGAAAGTGCAGAGGCACACACACACCAGTTCAACAATGTGTCATTAAAGCTCCTAATGTAAGGTTTGTTCTTCATTTAGCCAGTGGACTGAAAATCATCCGTCCTGAGAGATATCTAATATAGATGACATGACTGAAGGTGCCACTCCTCTATTTACTACAGAAAGATCTAAGAACAGAACAGACATTTAACTTTGAGCTGGTTAAGCTAAGATGAAATGAACTTACCATTTTATATTTAATATAGTAATTCAAAAAGCTTCTTGTTGATTTTCATCACAGAGAACTCTGCACTAGTGCTCAGGCACTGTTTTCTCAGCAATTCTCCTGGGAAAATCTATTCACTGTTTTGCGTCTCTCCCTGTTTTCTACTTTTCATAAAATCTGAGGTGCTCCACTGACCTGTTTTAATGTGTTTTGAGACATAATAAAAATGCTAGATATGAGCCAGGTATTCCTACGCTACATGCTTTGCCTAGTTTATTCATTCATGTGCTAAATCTGATTACTGAATATCATTGTAGCTCACATGTAGTCCTACTCAATAATAAAAATACTCTTCTTTATTTATAAAATCTGTATTTTTCCAACTCACTAACTCAAACTGAGACCAAAGTGACTCCCCCTTCACAATGCATACAGTGATCAGATTCCAATGTTCTGAGTTCATGAACAGGAGGAGTTTACAGCTAAAAATATTTTCCTTCAAAGGTAATGTGAATAGTAATAATAAGATTAATGATTAATTTTTATATGATCAAATATTCTAGTTACATGATTTATTATGAGCCTTTTTATCTACTTCAGACTACTCTTTCATTGCAGACTAGGCTCCAGATTGGATTTATTGATTGTTGTTGTCTTTTTCAGTTTCTTGAATCAGTAGCTTGTTATTGGTGATTGTCTTGTATATAATAGCATATGTGTTGCAGCATTTACTTCCCAATCCTTTCATTTTTCTTCAGATACACCTGATGCACATTATGGGGCAAAGATAAATATTTAAGAAACTTTTAAATTAGAGCTCTCTGGGGAAAAAAAAATAACAACCAACCAACCAAAAAAACCCCAAAACACAAAAAACAATCAAGTCAAAGAAAATGAAAAAAACCACACTGCAATTTATATGAATTTCATTTCATTTTGAAGTCAAAAACGTCAATATGTCATCAGGCCCTTTTATTAAACTTATGTTTTGAAGAACTGTTTTGGAAGTGTTTATAAATGTAAATCAAAGTAATGATTCAGGAATACTACAAAGCAGAATCATGCCATCAGTATCACTATGAAGATACTGGCCTGTGTAGATCTGGAAGCTGCAGTGTTTTGAGAAAACAAAACAAAAAAATCTTCAGAGCAGTGCAAGAGATTAGGCAGATTGCCTTCGAGTTTCAAGAATTTTGACAGTCCCTTTACCTCAAGAAAGGTAGTGCTTGTATGCTTGTGAAGGGAATAACCTCTTATTAAAACAACCCAAATATGGAAAGAATCAAGAATCAAGAATCAAGAATCAAGAAGGTTGGAAGAGACCTCAAGGATCATCGAGTCCAACCTGTCACCCTACACCTCATGCCTATCTAAACCATGGCACCAAGTGCCACGTCCAATCCCCTCTTGAACACCTCCAGGGATGGTGACTCCACCACCTCCTGGGCAGCACATTCCAATGGCCAACCACTCTCTCTGTGAAGAACTTTCTCCTCACCTCGAGCCTAAACCTCCCCTGACGCAGCTTGAGACTGTGTCCTCTTGTTCTGGTGCTGGTTGCCTGGGAGAAGAGACCAAACCCCTCCTGGCTACAACCTCCCTTCAGGTAGTTGTAGACAGCAATGAGGTCTCCCCTGAGCCTTCTCTTCTCCAGGCTAAACAGTCCCAGCTCCCTCAGCCTCTCCTCACAGGGCTTGTGCTCAAGGCCTCTCACCAGCCTTGTTGCCCTTCTCTGGACATGCTCCAGCAATTCAACATCTTTCCTAAACTGAGGGGCCCAGAACTGGACACAGGAAATGGGTGAAATCAATTAGAAATCCAACAATGAAGTTAGCAACTTTAAGCAGCAAGCAACTTCCTACACAGCTACCCATCTGTTAACCAGTGAACAACATAACAAGGCATGAAACAGGAAGGAAAAAGAATGCAACCACATATATCCATCTCAGGATGACATCCCATAGATTTATGGGTATGATGCTTAGTGTAATCTAAGACCCATTAATGAGATTTAAAATCATTCTGTCAGTTACGACAGAATAAAATAGAATAGAATAAAGCTTGTCAGATTCAAAAAGGCTTAGCAAAATTGTACCAGCATCTGAGCAATGTTAGTAAACATGTCTAAAGATGTTAAAAATCAGTAATTATTTTATAAATTAGATAACCATAGGGTGAGTTATGAAAACTTTCTTCAGGATCATTGAACAAGAATTTTCTAGGAGAACTGATCTTTTTTCAGATGATCATGTCACATGGGAAACCATAAATGATAAGAAATTTTTACCTATGTTTGGAAAGCATAAACTTCTTATGCATTGGACAAATTAAATATTTCATTACTTAAGCATTTGCATTTTAGGGAGAATGTGTGGGTTTGGGTTTTTTTTTTTTTCTTTCCAAATATACTTTTGTTTGTTTTGAAGACTAAAATGGACTCAAGTCTTAACATTGAATTTTTCTGTTGGTTTCTCTTTCACTTTCAAGATACAGTATGTACATCTCAACTAATCAAAGGGTTATTCACTATGAAAAAAATGACAGGAAAAATATATGTGGCATTAAAAACTATAATAAAGTCATCTTTCCTAATGCAGTGATATGAATGAAATAAAAAAGCAAGCAAATAATAACAACCAAATAGTTACATATGCCTTCTCCGTGCTGATTATCAAACCTTCAAGTATTTGCAACATATATAAGCTATGGGAAGATTGTTTAAATCCAAATATAATACCAGAATTTGAATCCTCCAATCTTGAATTAAACTCCAAGTCACGTACCAAACTAAAAACTGTATTAATTTGTTTTTGTGGTAACTCAGTTTTCTAGGGCAACAATTTTCTAAGATATATTCTGGTTTTGTGATTGAATTGTTCAGGTGGACATTTGGATAGTGTTTCCTGGTCCATGCAAAGAACTACAATAAATTTAATAATTAATTTTCTGTTTCAAAACCCACCTGTGTCTCCAGAGTCAAAAAAGGGAGAACTGTGGACCAGACTCTGACTGACTCACTTTGGAAGATACAAAATAGCTTAAATTGTGAACACTGACAGAATGTTGAACTCTCAAGTATGAGCTTGGCACTTGCTACCTGCCACTAGGAACACCTGGCTGCAAATTTTGAGAATATCTATGATATGCAGAAGTGGCATATGCTGAGAACTCCAGTTGCTGTAAACAGTACCAGTTGGATAACTAATCACACATTGTGCATCTGAATATAGGCTATTTAGACAGAGAAGAAGCAGCCTAGAAAAAAATATCCTGGAAATTGAGGCAGAACCATGGACACAAATGTTGTGGAGCACTCAGGCATCGTGGGCGATGCCTGAGACTGGTGACTTCAGGCAGCTGTGCACCATAAACCATCATGACTTTCTGTTTGATTTTACTAGACCAGCAATGATGTCCTTGATAGAATGAAAGTCAAGACCAAGTGAATATGGCTTTGAAAGGAGGAGGTGATTAAGAAATTTTGTATGATGATCAGGTAGGGTAAAAGCTCTGCTCTTGTTGGTTTTCAAATAAACCTCATTATGCAGATTGCCTGTATGTTGTCATTTATTCTATCTCATCTATGACAGTCATATCCACAGTGCTTAGAATTACCTGCTTCTGGGGAGCTTTTTGTTCATAAAAGACAGAGTTAGCTCCATCCAAATCAAAGCCAAAGAGCAAATGAAGTCATTAAGCTCGGTTCCTGGTTGTTTCTTTAATCAATAGCTATTAGAACCATTTCCACAAAATCATACGAGGCTGATCTCTGACCTTACTGCAGACCTAGAAAGCCTGCTTGAAATCAGCAAATTTTATTTTTTCCATCCCAGAGCAATGAATATCATAGAATATCATAACAGCAATCTAATGAGTTTCTAGTTAAGCACCTGCAAGAGGGCTGTGACAAATCCCACTACAATTTGCAACCAGAATCTCTGCATTATTGTGTTTGAAATAATTTGCTGATGGCATAAATTTTTGCCCAGGTACCGTGGAGTTGGACTGGTGCTTTCTCTTTTAAATTTCTCTTAAATTTCCACCTAGTATAGCACAAACCATGTTATTTTCTGATGAATTTGTTGGTTTTCTTTAAATGTATTTCCCAATAAATGTTACTGCATACAAATTAATTTTTAAAAACCTTATCCATTAATCAGTCTGTAGTTCTATCGTATAGGAAGACACCTGATTCATACTGCATGACGTTCACTGTTCTCCCTTACCAGTTATTACCACATTTCCACTTTGTAATGAAATACTACAGATACAATGTCTCATACTGAATTGCCTTAACTGTATTCAACTTCCAAATTGTAATTTGTCAGCAATATTTCACATTGAATTTAGACTAATTTCCAGGAGCACTATAAAACTTAAATTAGTTTAAACCAACTATACCATTTTCCCCCCCTTGGAAACATGCTAGTAGGAAATTATGTCCTTGGTATATGATCCCAAGCATGACAGCTTATGTATTCCAACATACACCATGATATTCGCTAGCATGGAGAGTATTTAAGCTATCTTCTTTTATTTCCTACCATTTCCATCAGTATAATGCTACTAGTTATATGTCTTTTTCATTCACAGGATTAAAAAATATTGTAACCATTCTTTACATTCAATTACAGAAAGTTGTCTGTACAGAGAAGTTGTACAGAATGCTTGAATTCCAAATAAATATTGACAGCCATGGAATGTCTTAATTTTTCATTTATTTAGTGGAAATGACAACTCAAACTTTTTATATATAGCTGATACTGATAAAAAAAATTCTTGAAAGTATGATTTTAGAGTCAGGGAATGTATTTCCTTGGCTTTAGTCCTGTCACATTATTTAAAAAATAAAGATAACCTATTTCCATTTTCCTCTAAGACTGCATAAGGTTTAAATGAATCTGTCATGACAGAAATGTAAAATGTGAAGAATAGTCTAAAAGATTACAAAAAACTTTCACTTACGCTGTGGCTCTGCCATCAGAAGCTATTTATTCCAATTTTTATACTAGCAAATGATGCAGTGTATGTCACTATGAGCAGAAAAAGAACAAACTAGATAGGAGAATGTATGGGACAGGGAGAAGAAAAATATGGTCAGGCTGATCTAAAAAAAAAAAAAAAATAGAAAGAGAAAACAACCTGAGTGAACTCAAAACTATCAAACTAAGAAGTAAAGCATTTGAATAAAATAGCCTCCACCAAAACTTACGCTGCTAGCTATCAGTCCCCAAATTTAACACAAATAAAATCATAATGGAAGGGTGTGATTCTGTCACCATTAGACAACAGTTAGCTGTTATAATTTACTTCTTTCAAAACACAACAGTACATGTCTGACTTGTATTTGAATTTGGGATCTTGTCATGAAGCACAAATAATACTGCTATCCTCATCTGGGCAGATTTTTTTTTCAGGATGGACTGTCTTACCATGTAGTGTGATCCTTGATTATACCAGTGACACAACTACTCCTTTATTCCATGAATCAGAAGCAGTTGTTCCACAGGTCTTAACATTGTCCTAATTTTCCCATTAGATCATTCTCTAGCTTAAGCTGTCCTCTCTCTTGCACAGTTTCCAAGCAACTTCAGGCAGAATTTTCCAGGTAATGTATTTTCCAAGATCATGTAGAATCAGAAGTTCAAAGAGAGTAATATCTCTCTCCTAGAATCTTACGGTCATGATTCAGCTGCTCAAGCATTGCAAGGAGATTTGAGTCCCCCTGGAGCAGTAGCTGTCCTGTCAAGTGAACTCCATCTTTGGTATCTGAAAGGTGATATAACTAATATGTCCCAAACTATATAAAACCAAATCTGTTTGTTTGTTTCTCTAATATACACACAGGAAACAGTAATTGAAGTCATAGCCATAGTTGCCACATAAGTGAAATTATCAAGTGTTCACTTAGTCCATCTTTAGAGGGGACTGTGTCTTAAGACAGTTCCTTAAACTGTGCCTATATTTCCTGTGAATTAAACAGTTCTAAGTTACAGGAATGCTTTACCTGAAATGCTGTATTATTAATTTCAGGTAGTTTATTATAACTGATGTTTCCATGGAGACAGATTTTTTTTATATTCATTGCAAATTACACTGCCATTATCCTACAAAGTCTGTGAAAATAATCCTTATTAATTATATGGATTTTCTTTTCAAATTCCTTGATAAATGTGGTGTGGTGACACTATTAAATTTACAAGCAAGTATCAGCTACTTTCTTTCATACTGTGTAGCAATGCCTAGCACCATGACATGCATTTAATAAGTTGTTTCTTTCCCTTGCTAAAAAGGCATAAGCAAATCTAGAATAGGAGTAAACACTGAGTTTCAAAGAAAAAGAATGACCTTTCTACAAGGTACATGTCTCAACCTACTTCTACTACACTGCTAAGTTTCAGGGTTCAAATTTTCAATTAGTTAATAATATCAAGATCAAGAGTTGATGTAGCCCTGGGCAGCCTGATCTAGTTGGTATCCCTGCTCACTACAGGGCAGGGGGGGGGAGTTGGACAAGTTGAGCTTTGAGAGTCCCTTCCAACCCAATGTAATCTATAAATTTGTAAATAATGTGTAGAAGAAGAGCGAATGCTACAAATTGTTTGGGCTTTGTGGAAGCCATGAACTTCCCGAACTAGAACACAGAATTCATCTCTGCTAAATGATCGGGTTTCAAGGGATGAAAATGGAAATAAATAAAGCATAAGTTATTAAAAACTACATTTGAGATATTAAAATAAAGGCAACAGTACAGTTTTCCTTCCTTTGATACATTATCATTTAGTTTTGATATATAGAGAAAATAATGAATTGGGAAGCAAAGCTTCAGAGACCTCTACTTGATATTTATGGTACAATATCAGATCTAAGCGCAGTAAAAGTAAAGGTCCTCATTCTAGAAAGATATCTCAACATCTTTGTTCTATTTTATTCTGTAGCCAACTAATTATGTGATTGAATGTGTCTGAGAACAGAAATCTTTAAAAGTAAGCATTTCTAATTTATTTGGGTATCACTTAATATGTCACAGGCACTAATGCAGACCTGTGTTATAACTGACACTCTAGCAAAGGGCTTTAGAGATGCTGTGGTCGAGGTTGTACTGAGCCATGCCATGGCCCTACCATGACAAGAGGATAATAGTCTCATCTCTTCTTAAATTTATACAAACACTAAAATAAATAAATTTTTAAAAGGTAAAATAAAAAGTAAAATAATGTAATCAACTTAAATTGCCATCTGCTCAGGAACAACCTCTTGCCATCGTCAGGCCTTGCAAAGGGATATGGTGTCTGTTTGTTATGTTGTATCATCTTTGGCCACATTTCCTGAACAGAACATGGAAAGCTTGTATAACACTGCTATTCATCATCACTTTCATTTTATAAGCATTAGAAACCAGTAAAATCAGCCTAGAAATATGATTTATTCATCAGAGACACTACTAAGGAGAGTACAGACATAACTGTGAGTGAGAGGTTTTATAAGACATTTTTTCATTGAACACCAATCTCATTATGACTTCCAAAATTCAGAGAAAATGACGCAGTCTTCATCAGAAATAATTTCCATCACAACGCATCCTAAGCTCAGTAAAAGAAAATGAATATGTTTGGGTTTCCCTTATGCTATATAAAAAAGACTCTCAATATTTTATTTACTTTTAAAATGGAATTGGGGAAAAAAAATCTCTTTCCCAGCAGAAGAAGAATATTGGATTGGAGAGGTTTCATGGAAACTAACTTGTAGCAAACCTAAAACACCTTATACCCAAACACCTTAAATTGTCTTAGTTTTCATAGATAGGTATTTTTTTTCTTATTTGAAATTTGAAAGGGGTTTTATATATATATTTCTTTGCACCCAGAAAAGTAGACATAAAGCAGAAAAGCTGCTAGACATCAGATCAATGTCCTTTTACCTACAGTCTCTCTCTCTTTGCTATATTATCACAGTACCAGAGTATATCAGAGGTTGGAAGAGACCTCAAGAGATCATCAGGTCCAACCCCCCTGCCAGAGCAGGATCGCTTAAGGTAGTCCACACAGGAATGCATCCAGGTGGGTTTTGAAAGTCTCCAGAGAAGGAGACTCCACAATCACCCTGGAGAGCCTGTTCTAGTGCTCTGTCACCCTCACTGTAAAGAAGTTTCTTCTCATGTTGAGGTGAAATCTTTTGTGTTCTAGTTTGAACCCATTGATCCTCATCTTATGACTGTGAACCACCAAAAAGAGCCTGGCCCCCTCCACTTGACACCCACCCCTCAGATATTTATAGACATTGATCAGATCCCCTCTCAGTCTTCTCTTCTCAAGACTAAACAGCCCCAGGGATCTCAGTCTCTCTTCATAGGGGAGATGCTCAAGTCCCCGAATCATCCTCATGGCTCTCCATTGGATTCTCTCCAGCAGGTCTCTGTCTCTCTTGAACTGGGGAGCCCAAAACTGGACACAATATTCCAGGTGTGGTCTCACCAGGGCAGAGTAGAGAGGTAGAAGAACTTCCCATGACCTGCTGGACACACCTTTCTTGATACATCCCAGGATCCCATTGGCTCTCTTGGCCACAAGGGCACCTTGTTGTTCCATGGAGAACTTACTGTCCACAAGCACACCAAGGTCTTTCTCAGTGGATCTGCTTTCCAGCAGGGCAGCCCCTAACCTGTACTGGTGCCTGTTGTTATTTCTCCCCAAATGTAGGACCTTGCACTTGTCCTTATTAAACTTCACGAGGTTTGCCTACACCCAGCTCTCCAGCCTGTCCAGGTCACATTGGATATTGTTTTTAATAAAACTCCATGATATTTGATAATATTTTTGGTATCACCTTCTACTGGATAATATAGTACTACGTGTGATGGAAGATAAAAGCAGATTACAAAAACTATAACTTTTAGGGAAGTTAACATCTATTCCAGACATTATACTGAATAATTATTATTTTAATCAGTCCTGATTATCATTCAGTTTATAAATTAAAATATCTGCCTATCAAAAGAGTATTTGTAAAACTGAAAATAACACTTTAAATTACTTTATTGAGTTCTATGCCACCTAGGATAAATGAACTGCTTATATATTTACTGTGTGTATGTGTGTGTGTACCGAGTGTGTTTACATAATTAATAAAATATTATATATGTATTTAACTGGTACTGATTTAACTCTGCCCTGATGACAGAGGATAAAAAGAAGGCAGAGCTACTGAATTCCTTCTTTGTCTCTGTCTATACTGCTGAAGACTGTCCTTGGGAGCTCCAGGCCCCTGAGTCCCCAGAGCAAGTTGGAGTAAAGGAGGAGTTTGCCTTGGTTGATAAGGAGCAGGTTAGGGATCACTTAAGCAATCTGGACATCTGTAAATCCGTGTGTCCTGATGGGATGCACTCATGGGTGCAGAGGGAGCTGGCAGAAGTGATTTCTAGGGCACTCTCCATCATCTTTGGTAAGTCATGGTGAACAAGAGAGGTGCCTGAGGACTGGAGGAAAGCAAACATTGCTCCTTCAAAAAGGGTAAGAAGGAGGACTCAGGTAACTATAGGCTGGTCAGCCTCACCTTCATCCCCAGATGGGTAATGGTGCAACTTATCCTTGATGCTCTTTTTAGGCATGTCAAGGACAAGAGGATCATTAGGAGCAGTCAACTTGGTTTTACCAAAGGGAAGTCATGTATGACCAACCTGATAGCCTTTTATGAGGACACAACCAGGTGGATAGATGATGGTAGAGCAGTGGAGGAGGTTTATCTTGATTTCAGTAAATGATTTGACACTGTCTCCTAGAGCATCCTTGCAGCTAAACTAAGGCAGCATGGTCTGGATGATCAGGTAGTGAGGTGGATGTGAACGGTCGAAGGAAAAAAGTCAGAGAGTTGTGGTCAATGTGTCAAGGCCTGTATCTAGTGGAGTCTCTCAGGGGTCAGTACTGGAACCAGTACTATTCAATATATTCATTAGTGACCTGAATGAAGGAACAGAATGTACTATCAGCAGGTTTGCTGATGACACAAAACTGGGAGGAGTGACTGACACACCTGAAGGCTGTGCTGCCATTCAACAGGACCTGAACAGGTTGGAGAGCTGGGCGGGGAGAAATTTAATGAGATACAACAAGGACAAGTATAGAGTCTTGCATCTGGGAAGGAACAACCCCATGTACCAGTATAGTTTGGGGGCTGATCTCTTGGAGACCAGCTCTGGGGCAAAAGAGCTGGGATTCCTGGTGGACAAAAGGACGATCATGAGCCAGCAATGTGCCCTTGTGGCCAGGAGGGCAAATGGCATCCCGGGGTGCATTAGAAGGGGTGTGCTTAGCAGGTCAAGAGAAGTTATCCTCCATTCTTACTCTGCCCTGGTAAGGCTGCATCTGGAATATACTGTCCAGTTCTGGGCCCCCAAGTTCAAGAAGGACAGGGAACTGCTTGAAAGAGTCCAGTGCAGAGCCACAAAGATGATTAAGGGAATAGGAACACCTCCCTTATTATGAAAGGCTGAGGGCACTAGGTCTCTTAGCTTGGAGAATAGGAGACTGGGGGTGACTTCATCAATGTTTATAAATATTCAAAGGGCAAGTGTAGGGAAGATGGAACCAGGCTCTTCTCAGTGACATCCAATGATGGGACAAGGAATGGTGGGTGCAAGCTAGAGCATAGGAGGTTCCATGTAAAAGTAAGGAAAATTTTATCACTGTGAGGGTGTCAGACCACTAGAACAGGCTGCCCAGAGGGGTTGTGGAGTTTTCTTCACTGAGATGTTTAAAACCCACCTGGATGCATTCCTGTGTGACATACTCTAGGTGATCCTGCTCTGGCAGAGGGGCTGGACTAGATGGTTTTTCAAGGTCCCTTCCAACCCCTAACATTCTGTGATACTATGGTAAAATACGGATGTACACATCAGACTTCTGGAAGAACGTCCTTAAATAGATCCCTGGAGCCTAAGAAGTAGACTACCTACCCATTCAGTACCCACAAATGCTGGATATATTTACAGGTGAGTATAGGATTAACTACCATACCATATGTGGTTAATGGCAATCATTAAATTTAAGTCTTCTGAATGCAGAAAATCAAAGAACCAGTATAAGCTATAACCAATCAAGAACACTTTCCTGCAGGCTTCCTTCACAGATGGAGAGTTTGCTTCTACTTTTAACATATTTAGCACCATCAGCTACTGTATTAGTCAGAAGGGAACTCAACTAAATGAAGCCTTAAATTTGATTAAAATACATTTCAAAATATAAGTTTCTTAAGCGTGAGGAAATAGACAAATTATATATCTTTTTTCAAACAACTTTTTCAGGAGGTGTTTTTGTTATGGAGTGTTTTTTTTAAAAAACTTCTGTCTGTAGTTTTGGGGTTTGTTTTAATCTGGTAACTTTTTAACTTTTTTTAGGGTAATTGTGCTGAAAATAATGCAATCCATGTTGTCATTTCTTGGGGAGGTTTCTGCATTTTCCATCATGTGACACATCTGCTAATTCATTGTTTCTGTGACTCCTTACTTTTTTTTTTTTTTTTTTTTTTTGCTATGAAAATGTATAGGATATATTCTAACCAGATTTCAAGATTAATGGAGAACATGAACATAAAATATTTGAATGAGCAATCTGTGAAACATTGTGACGTCATCTACTCCAAGATAAATGTACTGACTTTTCAATCAAAAATTTTAGTAAGAAAATGGTTTTTCAAAATCTAACAGTTTCCAGTGAAAATGAAAAAGAAAAAACAAAACAAAACAAAAACCATGCCATCAGTGACTGGGCCAGACTCTGCTACCTATTATGTTGTCTCTGTTTCTATATCTTTATATATTTCTTCATATTATTCCCTATATTTTTTTCTGGATTATATTTACTCTTCCTTAACAGAAAACAAGCTGACTGTTTTGCCCACTTGACCGAGTACTATCTTTTGGATATGGTATACTTCATTTAAAGCATATATTTTAAGCCACACTAATGTACAATTGCATAAATGCAAATATATGGAAATACTACCTCAGAAGTAATTTCATCTATTAGTCCAAGTGAGGATTAGATGCAGGGTGCTTGAGCATGCAGTACTACAAGGCTAATGGAACAGACAATTACCAATGAATCTTTAAAACTAGTTCTATTGCACATACAAAATTTGCATATACAGTTTGTCTTGCATTGTTCTTCAAAAATTTATTTTTAAATAATAGCTCACTTCTTATGGTATTATAGCTTTTCTCTGAGAATATTACTAGTCCCTCAAGTTTTATTTGCTTCTGTACACCTAGATAAAGGAGAATTTTTATATTAATATGGTTTGTATTGATCTGTTTAGAATAATTTTACCTTTACCTATTGTAAACCAATGTATGGAAATCAGAATAACAGGAAATAAACCAATGTATGGAAACCAGAATAATAGGAACTAAATGAATGTACGGAAGCCAGAAAGTTTGAGGGACAGGATGACCTTATATCATGATGTGCTTTTAATTTGTGAATTGAAAGAAGGGAAGACGTGAACCTTGGACTTTGTATTTAGAAGCTTGAGGCCTGCATACGAGGCAGGAAGAAAGCTGTCAAACCACAATGTAGTGTTTAGATGAAGGTAAATCTGTGGAATGCTTATCTAAGACAATGTACATATAATAGGAAACAGGCCAGGGACAGACCAGCTTGTTCCTGCAGACATGAGACAGGAGAAAACAATGAAAAGAACATATGTGGAGAATTAAAAAATGCAACTAAGAGGAAGACCACCCCACAACCCACTACAAAAAGGCAATGCCATATATGGATGGGAAGAGCCAAATGCAAATTAATAGGAAATAGCATGGACATGTAGTCGCTAACTGTATATCAACTCTGTAAAACTTGTGTTCAGACTCACACATTTGAAGGGGGAACTCCCCATGTGTCCAGTACTGTGTCTAGCACTGTACATAAATTATTAAAGAGCACCTACTTAGCAGTCTTAGCTGTTGAGTTTTTCTATTTCTCTGTATCACAGATATATGATTTCTTTCTTTTCAGTTCTAATATGACAGCAATTTTCTTCCCAGTTAAGGAAGAAAAAATACTAAGAGTTTAGTACTTATGTTCTTTATGTGTGTTTGTTTTCATCACTAATATTTTCACAATTTTTTTTTTTTGGTCAGCATATCTATTCTGCACTCTCAAAACCATAATAGTAAGGGAAACTAGGAAACAATTTTGAAGAAAATATAGGTGTCATCATTGGAGCAATGTGTGCTCTTTTTGACAAAGAACACAGTGAGCCAGGGAAGGCAGTTCCAACAAGTATCTTTGTTCAGGTATTGAGACAAACAAGCTAAACAACTTAGCAAAATAAATGCACTAACCTGTTCCAAACTTTCTGTTTTGCCACGACCAATGCCAAATCATGATGTGTGAACATTTAGAGAGCTGACAGGATAGAATTAATTCTTCAGAGTTGGTCTTAAGTGAAAATTTTCCAAGACACATATTGCCTTTTACCTATATCACTACTTTAATCTTTTAATTTGAACAGAGAAACTTTGAATACATACAGATGTAGCTCACTTACTGCTCATTGAGACAATGCAGGGATAAACGCATGAGAGTTCTACACTCCTCTTTCTCTCTCCCATGTTTTATCATGGTGTGCATGCTAGTGTCATATAATAGAGGTGAGGCTACACATCTATTGAGTCTTCCTAGTTAGACTGGGACTGTGTCTATTCCAGGTTGTTAAAGCTGAAAAACAAAGATGTATTTTGGTTCTGCCTCTTGAGTTCTTGTTTAAACATGAACAAATTAATCAACTACCTATTTAGGTAGGAAATGTTCCATTCAAAATTGCCTCTGACAAATGTGTTTCAGGAAACATGGTGGTAGTTTGGGTTGTTTTTCATTTCTTGCTATTTGCAGCAAAGGAAGACAGGGTGAATTAATTTGAGACAGAATAGATGGGGGAGATGAGATGGAGCTAATTTAGAAGCTCTGTAAAGCTGTTTCTTTTCCTCATACCACTTATGACAGCAAAGCAAATGCATACTCGTAATAATTCTGTTGGCATCAACAGAGTTATTCTGTGGAATAATTTGACCTTCAAAATTCCATTTCTTTACACATTTTTAAAGTCAGTGGTACATGCTCTGCATAAATACAGTAATTCTAGTATTTGGTGATTCATACCTCCCTCTAGTGCAGGTTGAATTAAGTTATTAAGTGGTCAGGTTATTAAAATGTGGGGTGACTTGATCACCTCAAATTATATCCCCAGTACTACATGACAATACTGTTTAAAATTTTGTAAGTCTGTGATATTGATTAAATGTTGGCAAAGCATTAGATGAAACTTAATAAATGCCCTTTAATGGCTTTTATTGTCATGTGATTGATTCATTTTTTATTTAAAATCCAGATTTCAAATATATTTACAGATTTTTTTATTTATCTTTGGAATAAATGTAATATTTTATTTGGATTATTGTTTACCACACATTAAGGTGGAAAACCTGGAGGCCATGCGGGATACTGCTATGTCTTTTCAGATAGCACTCAACACCTACCCTTCAGTTGAATCCCAAAGCATGTCATGTCTTATTCACTCACTCAGAAGTAGTAAGAATAAATGCATTATGTAATCTGTAGATAATGGATCTTTACATTTCTTGCATTGCATAGAGGTTATGTTATCAAGTACTCATGCTTCTGAAAAAGATTTTTTTATGTCTCCTCTAGAGATAAGCCCTGGATACATTGAAATTCTGGATACAAATAGTTACTCATCAGCTTGGCTGCCACTGTTTCAGTACACTACCTTCTAAACCCATGTTTTTTTCAGGAATAACATGATTTGGAAGAACATAATTATAATTTTGAAACCAGTAAAAATATATGCTACGTATGTAATCTGCAATTCTTGTCCTTAGCAAATTTTTTAAAATGTTTTGAAAACGCAAATTTTATAAGTTTTGATCACTTAAATAGAACATTGGGTTTGTGCATAGCTATTTATAAGCAATTAATTCACCGTATTCATAGAGCTACACAATATTATAACTTTGTGCTGTGACACAGAAATTGTGAAAAAATATTGCACCCCCGATTCGAGGTGCTGGAATGCTGCTCTTGTAGCAGCCCCTTATAACAGGGTCCCATTGGGTGACAAATATAGGGGTATGAACTCTGCCACTGCTGCAAGCAGAATTCCAGAAATACAGGGAGTAGAGAATCTCAGAAGTCCTTTATTATAGCATTGTAGAATTCCTGGCATTAGAGAGTTTCAGAGTTTCCTTAACAGAAGTCCCAGAAGCCCTTAATAGACAAAGTAGCTAACTAACAGAAGTAGAAATCCCTGGCAGCCCTAACCCCCCAAGCATTCATATTGCTCAGAGTAACTGCTTAAATTCTGTTTCTTATCACTTAACCAAAGTTAGAAAGTATTTTGCAATCTCATGCACCCTGCACACATCCAGTAGCTGCCCTCAGAACAGTGACTGCAACAAAGGATTTTGCAACTTTTTTTTTGAGATTGTCAAAATCTACATCTTTTGCTCCATGATTGTATGTTTATAATATGAAATATTCTGATGCATTTAAGTATTACACAATTCAATACCCAAATATACAATTTTTTTCTTTGTTATCCCAGTTAACTTTTGTAGTTATTACATTTTACAATATATACAGCGCACTCGTATTTATGAAAGAGTAAACTAAACTCTTCATAAATTCTGTTAACCATTTTGTCTTGCATCAGGCATTCAAATATTCATAAGTTATCCAGATGTCTGTGTGTATTTCAGCCATAACTAGAGATACATGGACTATGTTCAGGTCTTAGGGCACATCCAACACAGAGTGCAAATGAAGTCAAGCTGAATTCTGATGATCTAGAAGACTTTATGGGTTTGTTGTATATCTAATTTTTATAAGATTATTGCCCAGAGAAAAACTGACAATTTTTTGTGGTATAGTAGAGTGTCAAAACAATTACATATATTTTTTTTAAAAAAAGTAAAACAAGACATACTTTTCACTGCACATGCATTTTTGCTTGACATGTTCTCATTCTTAAGAAGCTATGAAATGTTAGGCTGCTAAAGACAAGTATAATGACAGTTTGAAGATAAAAGCAGATTCACATTATTATGTTGCTTCTTTTACAAGTGTACTGAGATACACTAATATTTTGTACATATGCACCTTTTCTATTGCAATATCAATTTAAACAGGATTCCTTTGTTCAACGAGACAATAGGAAAGAAGAATGTGATTACATTACACATTTTTTTAAGCTTTATGGAGGAGACAAATGACAACGATAGCATTACGAGGCAGATTTTAGCTGCTAAAATGAACGATAGCTGACAAGGACTAAAACTGAAAGATACAGTAGATCAAACAATTATAGAATAAAAAAATAATATTTTTAAAATAGCATAAAAATAAAATAACATGGAAAAAACAAGAAAACTCAGGAAAAAAATATAACATACTTTTGATAAAGGAAACATTCTGCCCTCCAAGGAAGACTAAACGGCAAAGAAGGAAAATAAAGGCATTTCCTTCTGATAACATCAGAAAGTGAGACTATCAATTCAGTGTTTTCAGTACATAAATAAATAAATAAATAAATAAATAAATAAATCCATTATGGCAGCAGTCAGGCTAAGCTGGATATACTAATCTATTTTAGAGGAGGCTGCCACTGAGATTTCCAACCTGCTCTTCTGCCATACAGGGCTGAGATAACATTTGTTAACTTCGGCAGGTTTTTCCAAACCAAAAGAAGTGTGTGAACCTTTAGAATACTACCTGTCACTGCTTGAATGCTCTTCTGCCTGTAGATTTTGGAACTTCTTTATGTTGATTCCATGTCTATAACTCAAGTTTATCTTACATGGCAAATCAAGGGAACAATTTGGGTGATGTCATATAGGTATATAGCTCCACCAAAATTATTGAAACATATTCAACACACCCATGGAACTGTCAAAAATGACTCAGGACCTGCAGGAGATTTGGCCACATGTGGGTGGCAAGTATCAGCCACATGTTAGCACAGAGTATCCAAAATATCATCATGTTCAGGCACTAGAATGGCATACCTTGCTTCACTTTTTAGTAAGAATCACATAGGTAAAAGGTGTTAGCCCCAGTTACTCCCCAAAATCTCTCTCAAGATTACATTTTCTATCCATAAATTGTTCCCAGACAGGGTTTTTGTTTACTGTCTGTAAGGATCTCGCAGGATGAAGATCCCACTTTAGAAAGCTATTTGGACTTCATCTCTAAAGCCTGTAAGGCAATCTTTCATGCAGGCACAGTGTACAGATGATGGCATGCCTTATGGCATTACTCTGTAATTTAGAGGTGATACCACTGAAATTATTAAGGCCACATAAATCCAAACCACTGCCAGAAGGAAAAAGAAACAGGCACCTAATGAACTGTGTAAAAACAGTAGTTCTGTTGCAATTGCTATTCTTCTGGTTTATGAGTTAAATATTTCTCAATATATTGCACATTGTTGAAGATTTCAGGAAAACTCTGTATGCATTCCCATGTACTCCCTTTAGTGGAAGATGTAATGAGTTTATTACTAAACGAACTCTTTTCTCATGTTCAGAACTATGTTGAGCAGATTATGTGTAATAAGGAAAATTACAACCCCAAAATAACTAATTAGTTATGTGTTGTGTCACTGATAAATATCCTTTCAGATAAAAAGTAATAACTTAGCAGCAAACTGTATAACATTTTCAGATGGCAATAGATCTATTTTTGGATGCAAGCATTTTATGTCATCTAGATAATGTTATCATTCAATCTTGATAATCAGATGCAGTCTCTTCTGCCCCAGAAACTAATGTCATCAATTTGATATCTCCTTTTTAAAACACTAGTTTTCCCAAGAGGATAAGAAGGATAGCTTTGAAGATTGAATTTGACTGAGAAGTTCAGAATAACAAAAAGAAGACAAAATCGAAGAAGTTTGCCAAGATGTTTTCTAGATATCCCAGATGAGTTAATTATATTAATATCCTTCTGGAGGGGTGTTATTTGCTGTAACATAAGCCAGGAGCAATTTCAAAATTATCACACAGATCCCACTTAGTGAATCATAAGGAAAACATCTTTAGCAGCAGGACTTCAGCCTATAAGAGTAAAGGAAAAAATTCTTCACTAGAATATTATACTTGCCATAACTTTTGTATAGCTGGCTATGACTCCTATTCATAGAGAGACTTTAGCACAGAACTGAATTCACAGGCCTGAGTCATACTCTTAGATTCCCGTAAAATACAAAGAAAGATTTTGAAATCTATTATTGTGGTGCATTTGAAACTGAAGCAAAACACAGGGAATATTTTAAACATCTTTCTACCATGCTGAGACATCATCTGAAGTAGTGTGTCCACCTCTGGGGCCATCAACACAAGAGAGACATGGACCTTCTGGAGCAGGTCCAGAGGAGGGCCACAAAGATGGTCAGAGGGCTGGAGCACATCTCCTATGAACACAGGCTGAAAGAACTGGTGTTGTATAGCCTGAAGAGGGGAAGGCTCCAGGGAGACCTTATAGCTACATTTCAATATCTGAAGGGGACCTACAGGAAGGTTGGAGAAGGACTGTTTAAAAGACTTGTAGTGATGGGATGAGGGGCAGTGGTTTTAAACTGGAGCAGTGTAGATTTAAGTTAGACATAAGGAAGAAGTTTTTTTTCCAATGACATTGGTAAAGTAGTGGAACAGGCTGCCCAGAGATGTGGTGGAGGCCCCATCCCTGGAGACATTTAATCAGTCTTCATGTGGCCCTGGGCAGCCTGATCTAGTTGGAGGTGTCCCTGTTCACTGCAGAGGGTTTTGACAAGATGAGCATTGAGGATCCCTTCTAACACAATGCAATCTGTGAATCCTAAAATGAATATAAGCAAAAAGGGAAAGTATGCAGGTTACATATGTGCTAGCAAACTAAGCTAGCAACAAGGCAAAGTAGCACAGAATAGCCTATGCCAATATTTTTAAACTCTCTGAATCTCCATCTACTTTATAAAGTAACTATTTTATTAAGTTATTTGCTGTTGTGCCTTTGCCAGTCTCTTTCTGATATCCAGGATGAGCCCTGCACTCTCTCACACTGCAACCCCATCCCAGTGCAGAAATCCTTGTTTCACAGTCAAAATTACAGTCTTGACTACATCTCCAGTGAAAAAGACATTAAAAGTACTGCATATATCATGTCATATCATATCATATCATATCATATCATATCATATCATATCATATCATATCATATCATTTTATCCCAAACAAAGTACCATGACTGCTGGACTCAAACATGCCAGTGGTGTGTTGGTTGAACTGGCTGAAACTGATTGTATAGAGCAGCCCCAGCTTCTCTATAGAGACCACCCCTGTAGCCCCCACAGACAACGCCTTGCAGACTGCACTCAGTGCAGTTGTAAACACCAGTTCTCTCAGCTGCAGTAGACACATCAATGTGCTAGTGGATGTGGCACTCAGGATAGTGTGTGAGATGCTACCTGATCCTTCACAAGAAAGGGTCATAAAGATGTTAAGCCTGTAGAAGTGGACTGAGGAAATACATAGGAACATGTGTTGTCCAGCATGGTAAAATTGTAAAAACCCAAGCTGAAAATTCCAAACTTTTATGTTATCTCTTTTAGTTTCCCCTTCTGTGAGATACACTGCTGGGCTGGCAATATCTGCATAAATATCCTGCTGAATATAATCGAGCACCCTAAAACCTGCTGCAACGCATGAGCCTTACACAGAAGTGGGAACAGAAGCAAAATTTTTAGAGTCTTTTGCTTTTCACTTTTGTAATTATTGCATTGTACTTTCTCATAGAGACAAATCACATCACCAGCCAAACAGAAATGTCTGATGTCAGGCCTCTCAATGCATACACAAATACTTGTTCTCAACCTTTAAAAAACAATCTAAACAATTTTTGTGGAAAACAGGTTTCTTTAATAATATCCTCATACTTCAGAAGGTGGTTTTTTTTTTTTGTGTATAGTATCTGTATGTTTCTAAAATTTCCAGTAAAAGCTACAGATACAAGAATATATCTGTGTTGCTGTTAACCACTTAAAAAACTTTTCAGAAATGACCTAAAGCCTCTCTCAGATGTTATGTTCCAGGTGTGCTATTTGTGCGGTAGTAGATTATTTGTTTGATGCCTACAACCCTTAACACATTAAGACAAATAAAGAGATGCTCTAGAATAAAATACTTGCTAAAAGTTGCCTTCTCTTCAGCAGCAATAAAAAGAACCGTAGGGGGAAAAAAAAACACTGAAAAGAATAGAAGTGACAAGTTAGCTATTAAATTATTTAGATGGCCATCTCTGATTTCTTTAAGTTTTCAGGTGCATGCTTGAAAAAATATCAGTACAAAACCCCAAAAAATTAAAACAAAATCTGTATAAGCTAAATCCTTTATAATAAAGATCAAAGAGAAGCCAGATTGTTGGCTTCTTTTTCCAAGAGATTTATGGAAGAACAGATCTTTAGCTAATGTAAACGGGGATTCTTTGCTTTTTTAAAATTATTATTTGTGTGTTTGTTTATTGAAGAAGGAAATAAGAATAAAAAGATCTGCTTCAATCATTTAAGTGTCTGAAAATACTCTCTAAACTTACACGTTATAGAAAGTCAGTGGTACTGAAAGATTTTCCAACATACGGGCAGCTCATAAATTGTTACCATTTTTAATACGAAACAGACTACTTTATGGTGGAATTCAGTGCTACTTTTCCCCATAACATCAACTGAAGTATTGATTAATTGAAAGGGACAGTTTTAGAGATAAAACTTTCCTTACTATAAACAATTTGTGAAAAATATATATATGAATTAAGGAAGCAGTTGCAGGAAAATTAATCATATATGACTCCATATCTATAGATTTTTTAGGCTTTTCTAAAATTAAATAATTCTCCTATTGTTATCTCTTAAATTTGAGTAATAAAAAACACTGGAAAACTGGAATATGGACATAAAGAAATGCAGGAACTAGTACAGATTGAATTTGAATGTAATTACCCTGGGTTTAGGCATATAAGTTTGTTTTTTTAGCAGTCCAGTATAAAGCAGAAAAGTTCCAAACATGAAATCACCTTTACACATCCAATAAATGTCTTCCTTTGTAAAAGTTTTAATAAATGTCTTCCTTTGTAAAGGTTTCTAGACCTCAAATTGTCTACCAGCAGTTTCCATTGTTTCATCAAATTCTTTCACATATTTTTAATGGAAAATCTCCATTAACCGGCAGAAGCTAGACTTCTATACTCCCTGTTTACAGCGTGTAAATCTCCTGTTTACGACCAAGCCTGTATTTTCTTGGTCATATGACTGATCACCAGAGGGAATTTTCAATGAAATACTGGTTTCAGCAAAGAGAGTCTGTTATTGAATTTTACACCAAGTAGAGGAGAAGGTTCATAAAAGTTAAGGTAGGATTCCAAGTGAATACCTACAACTGAGCACATTTTCTTAGTCTTCTGCGTTCAAAGGTGAACAATTCCTAAGCAACAATTGATATAGTCTATTTTGGATGCCAAATTTAGAATGATAAAAATATTTCTTTGAAGTGTCCATTTTACTGTGAAAAGATTCTATATAACTAATCCAAATGTGGGGTTTTTATCTGACTTCACGATCAGTCATGGTGTTTATCTGAAAAGGCAGAAACAAATGAGGAGATACTATCTTCCTTGAGTGAAGCAAACTGTGAATGATTCCTAGAAAACTTTTGTGTCTTTTTAAGAAGTATTGTTAAAGAAGGATTTTGATTTCAGGTGAGTCTTCGAGAAAAGGATCATTTGCTATCATAACTAATGATGATGACAGCTAGTTTCAGACTGACACTGATTGAACAGCTACGAGTGGAGGCATAACGCACTTCAAGATGTTAGCTCTTCCTTCATCCTTATGTCGGATCAAGTTAAGAAGAGACTGTGAAAACACCTTTTCTCTATCAGATACTGGTTTGGTATGTTTCAGTAGGTCAAGTCCTTTTCTCTTAAATGATCTGTGCAGCCCTGATTCTGAATTTCACAAAGTCATTTTTAAAGGAAATGAAAAATTCTATCAACACTTAATTTCTTGAATTTTTATTACATTTAATCTTATAGAAAATGTGTAATAAAAGAAACCTTTGTTTTCTACCTTTGTCTCTCATGATATCATATTCAAACTTGTTTATCTGAACTACAGATTTTTTTTTCTGAGTTATTCAACTTATATTAATGAAGATAAAAAAATAAGTACATCTAGATGATAACAGTGATTAATATAGTGATTAATACATCTCCTCCTGGGGGTATGTATTTTTCTGAAGTGCCTATGAAGAAAGTCTGAAGTGATGTATTTGGATTTCACTGCTTAGCTATAAGACACTAGAATTTATGTGGGATTAGTTTGACTCTGTGTGAAATTAATGCAAAGAAAATTAACATGAAAATACTTAATTTTTCATTGATAATCATATCTATGTATCACAGTGTGTGTATACATAATATAGTGTATATTTATAAAATAGTTTCTAAATATATAAGCATATAGAAATATATATATTTCTATAACTATGTTATATACTATATACGTAGTTGCAGTTAGCAGCAGAGAGCATTTCAGGAGCGCACAGGACTTATTATGAGATGTTTTGAGGAGGAACCAAAGGAAGGAAAATTAATTTAGGTGACCTGAGGTCTGTACTACAAACCTCCTGATCAACAGGAGCCCACCAATGAAGCATTCCTTTTCCGGCTACAGAAGGCATCATGGTCACATTCTCATTCCACTGGTGGATTTCAACCATTCTGAAATTTGCTGGGAAAATAACACAGAGAGCTGTAGGCGATCCAGGAGGCTCCTGGAGTGCCATGACAATAACTTCTTGAGACCAGAAGTCAAGGAGCATAGTCAGGACCCCACATGCCAGAAAAGCAAAATTCCAGCTCTTCAAGGAGTTAGTCAATAGGACAGCCTGAGAAATGGTCCTCAGGGACAAGGGAGCAGAACAGAGTTGGAAGATCTCTAAGGACATGTTCGTAGAATGTAAGAGATCTCAATTTTCAGGTGTAAGAAATATAGCAACAAAAGGAACAGACCAGTGTGTCTGAGCCAAGCTAAAAGGCAAGAAGGGGCTGCACAGGCTGTGGAAGCAGGGACAGTTATCCTGGGAAGAGTAAAGAGATACTGCCCAATTGTGTAGAGATGAGGTCAGCAAGGCCAGGGCATGGTTGGAGCTGAATTTGGAAAAGGTTGCAAAGAATAACAAGAAAGGTTTATACAGGTATGTCAATTAAAAAAAAGGAAGGCTAAAAAAGAACATATCCCCCTGAAGAACAAGAATAGTGAGTTAGTAACAACAGATGAGAACATTTTTTTTCCTCAGTCTTCCCTGGCAACCTCTCTCCCAGCACCTCTCAAGTTAAAAAACCACAAGATGGGGAAAAGGGTGACAATATTCCTCCCACTATATGTAACGATCAGGTTTACAACCACCTGAGGAACGTGAACATGCATAAATCTATGAAACCTGATGAGAAACATCCCAGAGTCCTGAGAGAATTGGCTAATGTAATTGCCAAACCACTCTTCCATGATATTTGAAAAGTCCTGGCAGTGAGGTGAAACCCCCAATGTCTGGGAAAAGGGAGATATTACACTCATTTTTTAAAAGGGTAGAAAGGAGGACCCTGGGAACTACCAACCTGTCAGCATCACCTCTGCACCTGGGATGGTCATGGAACAGATTCTCCTAAAAAAATCTGATAAGGCACATGGAGCACAGAGAAGTGATCAAAGACAGCTGACATGGCTTTACTAGGGGCAAATCCTGCCTGACTAACCTTGTCGCTTTCTATGATAAAGTGACTATGTCAGTGGATAAGGGATGACCAATGGATGTGATCTGTCTGGACTTCTGCAAGGTCTTTGGCACAGTCCCCTGCAACACCCTACTTGCTGAATTGGAGAGATATGGATCTGATGTTTGTCATTGGTGAACTGTTCAGTGGGTAAGAAATTGACTGGATGATCCCATCCAGAGGATAGTGGTCAATGGCTCAAAGCCAAGATGAAGAGCAGTGACAAGTGATGTCCCTTAGGGGTCTATACTGGGATCTGTGATACTTAATATTTTTATCAGTGATACAGACCATGGGATCAAGTGCACCATCAGCAAGTCTGTAGATGACATCAAGCTGAGTGGTGTTGTCGCTATGCCAGAAGGACAGGACATCATCCAGAGTGACCTGGACAAGCTGCAAGACCAAGTCCAGGGTTCTCCACCTGGGTCAGAACAGTCCTCATTATCAATACAGGATGGTGGATGAGGTGACAGAAAGCAGCCCTGTGAAAAAGGACTTGGGAGTTCTGGTGAAATAGATGCTGGACATGAGCCAATAATGTGCACTTGCAGCCCAGAAGGCCAACCGCATCCTGGGCTGCATCAAAAGAAGTGTGGCCAGCAGATCCTGAGAGGTGATTCTGACACTTTGCTCTGGTGAGACCTCACCTGAAGTACTGTGCACAGATCTGGAGCTTCTCAATACAGGAAGGACATGGACTTGATCAAGTAGGTCCAGAGGAGGACCATGAGGATGATTAGGGGGCTGGAACACTTCTCATACAAGGACAGGCTGGGCTTGTTCAGCCTGGAGAAGAGAAGGCTGTGGGGAGACCTAGTAGCAGCCTTCCAGTACCTGAAGCAGAGCTACCGGGTGGCCAGATGTGGCAGTTTAGGCTGGGTGCCCCCTGCCACTGCTACATGAGATACACCTCTGGTGTCCTGGGTGCCCACCCACAGGGGTGGACACAGGCAACAGCGTATTTCTACCCATAAATCCTGCACCCTATAAATCCATCTGCAGAGTCATATTCTTCCTCTTTCTTCCCTCTCTGCTCCCATGGGAGATGCTCTCTCTTATCGGGTAATGCCGGGGGAGTATCCTCAAGGCCACTTAGGCCTGTCTAGGCCTAATGCCAGGAGGAGAATGGAGGGGGGGAGGCAGTCTCAGACCTGGCCAGCCTGAGACTTGCCTAGCAGTGGGAGGGGGAAGAAAGAGCCCTGGGGGTTTGGGTTTACCCTCAGGTGGGGAGAAGGGAAGGATTGGGAAGCTTTGGGAATTCTGTGAGGGGTTCTGTATGCTTTTGGGATATTCTTGGCACTATCCTTTGTAGTCTTTTGTAGCTTCACCAATTGCTTTTCCATTTAAACTTTCCATCACTCTCCAATCCGTTTGTGTGAGTGTCATTCTTTTGTCCCTTTCGGGGCAAGAGACGATTTGTCTGGCCTCAAACCAGCACACCAGAGAGTGACTGTTTACAAAGACCTGATAGGATGATGGTAAGTAGTTTGAAATTAGATAAACGTAGATTTAGATTGGATGCTAGGAACAAGTCATGAGGTACATGAGCAGATTGCCCAGGGAGGTCGTTTGGGTTCCATCCCTGAAGATATTCAAGGTCGGGCTTGACAAGGCTCTGAGCAACCTGATCCAGTTGAGGATGTCCCTGCTCACTATCGGGGGTTTGCACTAGATGAACTTTGTCGTCCCTTGTGGTGAAGCCACCATATGCCCAGAATTATGCCCCAAATACTGTAAAACTTGTCCCAACTGGTTTTGCTATATTTTCCTTTCCACCCTCCTTTTCAGAGTGGGTATTCAGCCTAGAGCTGAGGGGAACAAAGGCCTGACTGCCAGTCAGGTGACATAAACAACCCCAATTTGCCTTCTAAGGGGTAAACAACTACATGCACCCATTGCATGGGATGCTTGTGCTACTGCCAAGGAAGGGCATAATTCTAGCTTCACGCTTTCTATGGGCTAAAGCTAGTTGTTGACAAGAGTGCCTATTGGCCAAATCCAGCCTCGATACACTTACAAGTATTACCCCAACTTGTAAACAAGTCACTCTCTTTGCCCAAGCTTTGTAAGCCCTCTCTCTCTCTCTTTGCTACCTAGCTCCAGGCTTAAGTTCCGTAGCTACTGCTAGTAAGTCTTCTCATTCTACATGCAAGCAAACTAGTGGCCTCTGCAACACAAAGAGAAGCCAGCCCTGAGAGTCCGCAATGGAAGGTCCTTTGCTGGAAGTCCCCACGTTGCATTGACAGTTCCACTGGATCAGAAGAGACCCTGCCATGTATTAAAGAGAACTGGACCCCCGAGGTCAAGCCTTAAGCCCAGTCGTGGGAGGACTAGCCCAAATCCCATCCAAGTGTCCACTACAGTCACAGGCAGCAGACAACAAGCCACAGAGCCTCTGTGCTTAGGCTCATGAAAGCAGGAACAGCACCCAATCGCATCCTGCATGACCCTGCTCCATCGCGGGAGAAGGGAGTCGCCCACTCCGCAGCCCTGTAAACCCCAGAGTAATTTAAAGTTGGGAGACATACGAGAAAGTCCCACCCTCTCCTTTGAGCCAAGCAAAGTACTGCCTCGTAACCTGAAAATGGGAAAGCGTTCATCGAGAAGAATCAGCATCACTCATTCCTTCCGAGCTGAGCTAAGGGGAACCACCACTTCGCACAGCCATGCCCCTTCCCTGGGGCCACCTCTGCTGGCCCCGAAGCCCCCTACAACGCAGGCTGACCCCCAGAGGGTCCAGCCCCACCTGCTGTAGCGCAGGATCGGATACGTCCGAGCCCGCCTACAGAGAATCATCACCCTGCCCCACCAGGTCAACCCCACCAGGGCCGCTCCCCAGGGAACCGCCCAAGTCCTGCTAAGGGAGCCCACCGACTAGCAAAAGTCTCGCCCTCCCCCCGACCTCCACAGGAGGGAGAAGGCTGCCCCCATTACCTTCCAGAGGGAAGCCATAGTGTGGGCCTGCCAGCAGCCAGAGCTGCAACCTCAGCCCCAGGAACCCTCCCCAGCAATGGACAAACCCCAGAGCCAGCCCCAGTGCAGCCAGGCAAGCAGCAGCCAGCTCACCATAACCTAGCAACTAGCTTTGCTGCAAACAAAAGACAGAGTGTATCTTTCACATGCTTTCCACAAGCTAACATTCAGTTTAAAGCACCTGCACCTAGCTCGCATAACCTAGCTAACCTAGCTAACCTAGCTTAAACCTCTGACATTGTAACTTTCCTGTATAAAGCTGCGAACGTCTTGTCAAGTCAACATCTGGTGGACAAGCAGTGGAATTACACCCCTCATTCCTTTAATCAAAATTAGTTCTGTAAATATTCTAATTGGGTTCGAATTGTACATGTGAAACCAGTTATGGGATATATCTCACAATTGTGCATGAGAATCTGTATATAAAAATGCAATTAATCAGTTATTAATAATTTTTAATAAAATGTTCATATTTTAATTTTCATAAATCATAATTAGTAACCTCTTCATCACATCCCTTCCAACCCAAACCATTCTATGATTCAAAAACACACAGTCTCACTAGTGGGCCATTCTGCTCAGCCAAGGAGGGGAGCAGGATGATGCTGCTTTTGGTGACTGTGTTTGTATGAGGGCTGAATATGTCTCTCTTATCTTTGTGGTCTGTATGTGTATATATATGGTCAGTATGTGTGTTCTGTATGCATATGTCTACTGGGAATATAAATTCAGCCTCACTACAGGACATCTTTAAGTAGCATACCTCTTGAGCTGATGAAAACATGGAAATTTTGTTCAGCATACATTATAGCTTCCCAAAAACTCAAGAAAAATAATGTATCAACTACAAAGTAAAACTAATACATAATTATTGGTGGTAGCTGCTACTTACTGTACTTCAGGCTTAAATATTGGGTGTATTTTTCACATTTTAGTATAGTTAATATTATCTAAGTACTTATGAATAATAAAACTAGGCATGGCTCCAATGTGACTGTGATTAATTGAGTAACCATTCTTAAGATAAGGGTTGGGAACTCAGAAAGTTAAATGTGATTTTTTTTTTCTTTTGGAGTTAAATGAAAATGCAGTGATACATCAGCCTGGGTTTAAGGCCTTGAAAGTTTGCAGAAACTAAATAGAAGAATAGATACTTATACAAGCCAAATGATTAGTGCACAGAAAATATATTATTGTCCTCTCACTCTTCCTTCTACTGAAAAAGCTTCCTTTTCCTTCCTCAATTCACGCTTTCTCTGTTATCACTCTGTCTTTTCTCTGGCATATCTCTCTTATCTGACATAAAATTATTCCTTCCTATCTCTCATGCAGCTAAGGGGTAGGATGCAAACTCCATGGTTATTGCCAATGGAATCATTGATCTCAAATATCACTTTTCTAAAGAGGAAATCAGCATTCAGGGGCACTCCTCACTAAACTCAAAAAATTAACATTCATAAAGAAAGACAGTGAAAGAAGAGCCGTAATTTCTAGTGTTTCTAAACAAAACCAAAGCAAAATAGCTTATAGGAGATTTACAAACTGTGGGATTTACGGTGAGTAAATATTTCACATTTTTATGGTTTACAGCTGTGTTTAAATAAATCTATCTAATTATATTGAAGGCTGCATTGTAATCACAGACTAATCCCATTTGCCTGCCCAGAATGTGATAACAAAGAGCTCCGTTGGGTTATGAAGATTTACAAATGGAGTGAGTTTTGTATTTATCCTAAGGTTCCTTTCTTGCTTTCTTTCTCTTGTTTTTTTTTTTCCATTTTCCCTACATGTGATTTGGTTTCTGCTTCAAAAGAATCATGTTTATGACCTTAAAACAAAATAAAGAAAGAGAGATAAGTCAATTCTTGACACTTTACCACAAAGAACAGACCATCTGGACACTTTGTATTTGTAACAGGTGCTTCTGGGATTTAGAGCCTAATTCTGGCCTGGGTTTTGTTCTGTATGGGTGACTCCATCACTGTATGCAACTGCACATTGCATTAATTGAAGGGACTCAAAAAGGCCAAGTAGAGTAATTAGTCAGTTGGTCATGCAGAAAAGAGACTAGTGGCTTCATGCCATCAAATGTTGAATGCACAGATGTACAGCATCATCAGCTTTTGCTCTCTGCGGTACTCTGCTAATCTCTGGCAGGTAAAGCAAAGATCTGTCTTAGTCCAGGCTTTCAGTCTCCTGGAAGCAACAACATAAATTTTATATCCACTTGAGAGAGAAAATCATGCATTTGAATGATGTAAAAAAAGCAAGCCACATCAGCATCATATTGTCAAAATAGTAAAAGTGCCAGATGGGCCAAAAATGCTAGTTAGGTTTTTAGTTGCCAGTCTGATTTTGTAGTTTTATCCAGCAGCAACTGCCATGTGTAATAGACAGTATGAAATGGGTGTGATTTTTATTTTAGAAGCTTAATTTTTTGAACTATGCTGTTTTTCTTTGCAGGTACTTGACTATTTTGTAGGCCTAGCTATTCTGAGGTAATGGTCAGAGATTGATCAGAATTATTAGCTAGTGGTGCCTGAGAAGTTAACAATATGCCTGCTGTGCTACTCATTTTCACTGAGCAGTACAGCTAATTATGGGTGATGGGGAAATTATAAAAAGGCATAAAGAAAGCTTGTTAGTATTTGAGGTTTTACCTGGCTTACATGAGGGACTCAAGTATTCTTTCTGTATCTTTTGTGGATGTCATGCCATGTATTTACTCACAACGCTTTTCATAAAAATAGTCTGGATGGTTGCATCTCATTCTAATGTGAAATTTCTAGACTGAACCTTGACTTTGAAAACCTTAATTTTTACTTTTTGTTCAGATCAACTAAAGCTAAGATCTGGTAAACTGAATTTATAGCTTGCTTAGGCCATGACTAGGTCTTGCATACATTGTCCTCCTGAAATCAGCATCGACATATTACACTGCTATGGTATAATCCCATTGTCTTCCCTCACAGTGCTCATTACAAGAATTACTTTAAATAGTAGTGTCTGAAAGGTTGTATATAATGTTTTTAATCTTTTTATTCAAGCTATCTCAAAAAGAGAAACAATTAATTTTAACAAATATCTGAAGAGTGGGCGTCCTGTGACAAGGCAAGGGGCAAGAGTTACGAACTGGTAAATAAATTCCACCTCAACATGAGAAAAACTGACTGCCTAGAGAGATTGTGGAATCTCCTTTTCTAGAGACTTTCAAGGCCTGCCCTAGACAACACTGTTTTGACAAGGGCGTTGGACTCAATGATCTTCAGAGGTCCATTCCAACTCCTAACATTCTATGATTTTACAGTTCTGCTGTATTTCATGTCCTTTATAATCAACAAACATCAGAGTAAACATGCATGTATCATACAAAAATATTCAATGAAAATATTTTAAAAGGGTTTATAACCCCTTTTCTTCTAAAACATATTTTCAGATAAATGTTATTAACTCCTGATCCTGATCAATTTTGTCATTTTGCTTCATTAATGGGAAAAAAAGTATTAGAATTTTTAGTGGAATCCATCTTTATTAGTGGAATTATAGCTGTTTTACTCCAACTGTGGACTGGATTAATAAAATTCTCTTTTCCAAGATCAAATTATCCCTTCTTTTCCTATGCAAGGTCTTAAGACCCATGCAACGGTGTAAGACTGAGGACACCTTGAGGAGGAAATATTGCCTTATTCTCTTCCACTTGTTCAAGCTGAGAGCTTTTTCCTACTACTTGTACTCCTAAATTATAAAAGGAAGTAGCCTACATGTCAGAATAAACATTTCAAACTTTACATTTTAACATTGTAATAAAATGTGTATTTTTATATATTTTGTAATTTAATATCTTGGGCAGTGCTATCTTCAAACACCATTGTAACTTATTTACAAAGTATATTTACAGGTTCTATTTGGTTGTGGGCATTACATTCCACATATATAGACAGTTACATGATTTAAACACAGAACTAGAATTTCCAATACAGTGATTCGAATTGGACATACAGGTGCTGTGATCTGTGGTTTTCCCACAAATGGGATTCTGTGACAGATTAGCTGAGTACTCATGACTTGCTCCTCCATCTGCTATCTTCCCAGATGCTGTGGCTATAATTTGAGCAGTCCTTGGCTTGGAGAGGGCTAGGAGGCCTCTCTCTTGTGTGTTCCATTGCTGGGCTGTAGCCTCTTCCGAGATTCAATTCTCTTGGAGCTTTTCCTCTTTCTGCCTTGGTCCAGGTGCAAGGCCTGGGTGTAGTTGTTGTAGTGCAAGCCCTTCAACTGCCACTCAGGCAGCTTTTGGCTCTAGTTCTTGCTGGGTGAGAACAAAGCAAGTTGCCTGACTTCTTGGATGGTTTAAATCTCAAGACAATTAATGCCTTTTGGTAACACAGAACTGTGATAATTGGACCTATAGGATGGGGCATATCTAAACACGGCCAGGGGCATACACAGTTCACAGCTGTGTTACAAAGTTAATTACACATGGTATATGTTTATCTGGACCCCAGGAAGTGTCCAGGTTTGTACATTCGCAGGTTCTTAGCCCATTGTCTGGACTAGGGCATGTTTTGGGGTTTGACCCTTCAGGACAAACATGAAAACACCTACAATGGGTACTGATTTACCTGAACTCTTTTTGCTTAATCAAAATGACATTTTCAAGGGAGCAGAAAAGAAAAATTCACTTTGCATGAAAAACAATGCCAAAGTTAGAGACTCTAAAATAAAATAAATCTTTTTTATTTCATATAATTACCTCATCCTTATGAAGTTTAATTTGCTCTATATGCAAATGAAGGCACATGCAAAAAAGTATATAATGATTGTAAAATATTGGTATTGTTTTACAATTATTTTTTTATTTCACATTTAGTGATACATATATATACTTTCTTAATTTTTTTTTCTTCTTCATATGTTATTGTGAGTAGTTCTTAATTCTCCATTCCATGACTACTGAATATGAAAGGTGGACTTGCTTATTCACACTATAGCACAGCCCTTGAGAGGGACAACTAACTGGCAAAATTTTTGCCTCAAAGAATAAAGAGTCTTTAAGGATATCAGGAATTTATTTCTGCTGCTCCCATTTATGAGTTGAGCTCTTAGAGTAGACAGTCAAAATCTTCAGGAAAAGAACAGAGCTTTTTATATAGAAAACAAAGCCTATTATCAGGAGAATAAAGCGTCCAAAGACAGAGCAAGTCCTTTAGGAAGACAATAAATTCCTTCAAGAAAAGCATAAGGACTCTTCAGAGAAAACAAAGCACACTGAGTAACAACAAAGGCCCTTCAGCAACAAAATAAAGCCATCAGAGAAGAGATTAAGGCTCTCAAAGGACAATAATGAGCATTTGCAATGGAGGAAAATATTCTTCGGAAAGAGATCTTGGCTCCATGAGAGGAAAACAAGGCCCTCAGAAACAGCTTAAGGATTTTCAAAAGGGTAACAAAGCCATTCAGGAAAATAAAGTTCTTTGTGAGGGAAAACATGCTTTCAGTAAGGAGAATTTTGCCCTCAGAAAACAGAGCCCTTCAAGGTGAGAAAAAGGCCCTACAAAGTCAGAAGAAAGCCCTAGAAGAAGAGCTCAGAGTCCTCCAGAAATGGAAAAGAATACTTCAAGAGGAGTAATTGTCATTGTTAGAGGGATATTATGGTATTCATAAGTGAACATCAGTAGCAACTAATGACTAATGAATAAAACCAGGCATAAAGTTAATGCACTAAGCTTAGTACAAAGGCCTAGGACCTCTGAAAGCACTGAAACATGCATCTTGGTATCTTGGATCCCCAAAGCCTAATGAGTTACTACTGACAATACATAATGCCTACCTACAGATTGAATAGCACAGAAAACAAATTTCTTATTATAGTATTTCAAAGTTTAGATTAACACTTATTTTTACTATAGAATATTGGAGAATTTTCATTGAAAATAGATTCTGATGTAACAAAAACTGAAGTCATATATGGGTGAGACTGCGTCAAAATTCCACTTCTCACATCTACATTTCTGAAAATAGTTGATATGAAAAGCTTTGAGAATATGTTAGCAAATTCTTTGCATCGGAGATTTTCCTTTAAAGACTGAGTTTTAATCCGAGTTTTAAAAAAAAAGAAAATCGAAGTTTTTGCTACTGAAGAAAGATCGGGAAATTAGCTTGAACGCTGAACCATTCACAGTGCTATTTTTCTCTGTTTCTGCTTTGTGAAGCATCAACAGACAATTTCAAAGGCAATAGGTATGCACATTTACTCCCAAAAGCAATTATTAGATGAGCCAGAGCTTCTCTTTAGTCTCATACAATTCTTTCAATGTCAGCCTTGTAGGCTTTTTACCCTTGGATGTCTGCATATGCATTTGTATTACATTCCAGTACCCATAAACCAAAATTGAACTATCATGCGAGAAAAACATCACCCATATGGTGCAGATATTATTTCAAAAGTTTGTATCTAGAAAGCCACACAAGAATAAAACCAGAACATTGTCCCTACCTGGTGTGGACAGGAAACTGGAGACAAGAACCCATTGTGTGCGCATGACCAGTCTGCTCTAGATGCATCTAACCATAAGAAGACTGGCACAAGCAAACTTTTGACACTTGACCTTGGGTCCAAGTCTCTGGAAATAAAGTCAGCAGTGAAACATTGCAAGAACTTTACAGAAAAAGTACAGCACTAAGGATGCAGGAGATGAGGCTGTAGGGAAGATATCCTCAGTACCAGTAGGGCTGTACCCAAAAGCCACATCTACATACATTAGTGTGATTTAGCCTCATGCTACTCAGTATCAATACCCTCTTGGTTCTAACAGCAGAAGAGCAAATGAAATCTTTAGCGTAGTACCCACCCTGGAAAAGGAAAGTAATTGACAGAACAGTCTGGAATAAATATCATCTGGTAAACAGGAACATTTTTTTCTGGGTAAAAAACCATACACTGCAAAAGAGAACCCCCATCATCATCAGACGTTAGGGAAAGTTGAAGTTACTACAGCAAAAATGTGCTTAGCTCTACATTTAGCTCGTACAAAGGAGTCTTTTAAGAAAGTTTGTGCCAGCTTAAGGCAAATCTATGAAAATATGATTTTTGTTGTGTGGAAAAAATATTTCCAGCCTTTGAAAATACTACTTTTTGAGTTGTTCTAGAGAATTTTTCCAAGTTAGTAGATATCTCATTCAAACCTCCTCATGGCATTGATTCGGAATATTAAATATAATATAAAGTTAAATAAAAAAAATCAACAGGAGGTCCAGAAGGCAGAACTAGTTCTTAAAATATGGTTTTGATGCTTATTAAAATGCCCAAAATATTGCAAGTGAATAGAATGAAGGCTCTTGATGCATAAATCTAATATAAAAAGTCTTTGTACTAGGGAATGCACATATCTGGGTTGGCCATAGATGTACAGCTTCAAAAATTATTTGAGCCAGAGACCTACTTTTCTCTTTCTCCCCTACAGTTACAAACATATATGCTTCATCTCAGTGTAGCCAGGAGTTTGTAGACACAGACATAAATTAAAGGTGTACTCTTAGAGCTCAGGCAGAATTTTAGAAGGATGGAAAGTAGAATATAGCTTTCACTGGATTTCAACTTGCTTGTAACTTTACCTGAAGCATAACATTAACAAGATCTCTGAGTAAGAAAAGCTGTTTAAAAGCAATCTAAAGTAAAAACAAAAATGGAGAAAAAAATATATGTAAATTCCCATGCAGTTCCTGTTGTTTGAGAGAAAGAAAAATTCTATGTGTTTAAAAACAAATAAACAAACAAAACAAAACAAAACAAAACAAAACAAAAAGGACCAAACACACAAAAACTTTAAGGCTGCCCACAGAGTGAAACACTTAGAAATCCTGTGAAGAGCAGAAAATTTAGAAAGTACAACTTTTTTCTACAATGAGAGGTAGGTTAATGAGAAAACTGCATAACAGACCCAGGACATCCGTTCTCCCTGAATATTTTATTCACTGTTTGTACATGAAGAAAGAAGAGATAGAAGAATAACCGTGCATGATCAGACTCCTCAGAGTTGCAGACCAGAGCAGAAAACAACATAACCACCAAATATTAATGGTTACATAGATTCTAAGATGTACTAAAATTCTCTGGAGTAAGATATGACTATCAGACTGGTCTGGAGTAAATTTTATGTGATAGATCATTCTAGATTGCACTAAAGATTTCCTTTTTAGATTGTGCCTCTGTACCATTTGCTTGAAAGTCATTTTCATAGTAAACTGCAGTTTAATTGAATATTCAGTGCACAATGATTTTCCCTCAATATTTGATCCTCAGAATATATGGTCTGTTGTACTTTTTGTCATCATTACTGAGATCAGAAAATTCATGCTTTTAGCTCTAAAAGTATCCAGTTCGTAGATTCACAGATTCATAGAATGGTTTGGGTTGGAAGGGACTTTAAAGATCATCTAGTTCCAACCCTACTGCCATGGTCTCATGAGAGTAGAGAATAGGGGGAGAATCACCTCCCTCATCCTGCTGCTCATTCTTCTTTTGATACAGTCCAGGATACACTTGGCCTTATCTACTACAAGAGCATACTGCTGGCTTATGTTGAGTTTTACATCAACTGACACCCCCAAATCCTTTTCCTTGAGACTGCTCTCTAGTCATTCCTCACCCAGCCTGTATTCATGCTTGGGATTGTCCCAGCCCAGGTGTAGGACCTTGCGCTTGGCCCTGTTGAATTTCATGAGGTTAGCTTGAGCCCATCACTCAATCCTGCCCAAGTCCCTCTGCATGACAACCCTTCCCTCCAGTATGTCAACTGGTCCACACATCTTGGTGTCATCCACAGACTTGCTGAAGATGTACTCAATTCCATTGTCCATATCATTGATGTAAAACAGCACTGGTCCCAGTACCACACCCTGAGGGATGCCACTTCTCACTGGCCTCCATTTTGACATTGAGCCATTGACTGCAACTCTCTGAGTGTGGCCATCCAGCCAAATCCTTACCCAGAGAGTGGTCCACCCCTCAAGACTATGCTTTTCCAGTTTGGTGACCAGGATGTTATGCAGGACAGTGTTAAACTCTTTACACAATACCAAGTAGATGACATGGGTTGCTCTTCCCTTATCCACTGATGCTGTAACTCCATCATAGAAAGCCACCGTTCATCAGGCGTGATTTGCCTGACATTCATTCCCCTATGAGCTGATCAGGAGAATAATCATGAGGCATCAGACAAACACTGAATTATTGTATTTGTATATAGCAAATTAATGATGTGTATCCTAGAGTTTTTAGTGAGCTGGTTCAAAGATACTAGACTGAGAATACAAAACTAAACAGTAGCAAACAGAAGGAAACTTTACAAATTGTAATATGTCTAAAGATCTTTTTTCTAATCAAAATTGTTCAAATATCAAAGCTTGAGTATCATAAATCATTTCAGTCACTCAGTTATATACTATACTAAAAAACTGCCAATTTACAATTACAGGAACAATCTCACCATCAGAAATGAGTCTTTCTGGATTTTGGTTAATTTTTTTACTCATTATTAGGTGAAATGAAACAAAGAAGAAGTTTAAGAAAAAGTTATTAAAAGTCAGGGCACACAATAGCTTACAAAACATAATTGCATTTACACATTTTTGGCTTCTCTCACCTGCTTTACAATTCTGTTTGCATCCAAGCTTTCACAGAGTTTATTCAGAGTCAGGAATTAGGTCCATTATTAGGTAACCCAGGAGGAAAAAATGTTAATACATAGGACCCCTTTGCAGTGTGTTTAGGGTTTTAAGATGCATTTAACTTATGTTTATTTTATTAATATGTGTAAGACTCTTCTTAGAGTCTGTACAGAATCTTCTGTTTACAGGATTTCTACAAGGAATACTCAATTAAAAAACAAACAAAACAAAAAAACACCAGAATTAAAATAATTAAACAGCAGTAAAATGTTAAAAAGTGGAGATTATCCAGAGTATCTGAAATACTTTGTTTTGTTCTGTTGTTTCTAGTATAACAAAGAAGTGGTCATACTGGAGAAAGTCCAGCAAAGCTCCATGAAGACTTTGAAGGGACTGATGTATCTCTCCTATTAGGGAAGAGAGAGAGAACTGGAGCTGCTTATCCTAGAGAAAGGCATCCATCTTGAAAGAGAGGTGTAAAGAAGATGAGGCTCTTTCCAGCGGTCCCCAATGACAGAACAATAGGCAACAGATGGACACAAACTGTAACACAGGAGCTCCCTTCTAAACATCAGAAAGTATTGTTGTGATGGTGACCTGTGGAGATCATTGAGTCCAACCCCCCTGCCAAAGCAAGATCATCTAGAGCAAGCCACACAGGAACACATCCAGGTGGGTTTTGAGAGTCTCTAGAGAAGGAGACTCTACAAACTCTCTGGGCAGCCTGTTAAGTGTTCCATTACCCTCACAGCAGAGAAGTTTTTCCTTAGGTTTAGGTGGAACTTCCTGTGTTCAAGTTTGTACCTATTGCCCCTTGTCCTGTCACTGGGCATCACTGAACTGACTGTCCCCTTTGTCTTGACACCCACTCTTCAGATATCTATAAATATTAATATGATCCCCTTTCAGTCTTCTCTTTTCCTGGCTAAACAGCCCCAGGTCTCTCAGCCTTTCCTCATAATCATCTTCATGGCCCTTTATTGGACTGTCTCTCTTGACATTGGGAGCCCAGAACTAGAGACAATAATCCAAATGCGGTCTCACCTCCCTCAAATTGCTGCTGGTCACACTCTTTTGAATGCACTCCAGGATACTATTCACCTTCTTCACCACTTTCTCCATGCAGCTGCCTTCCAGCAGGTCAACCCCTAACCTGTGCTGGTGAATGGTATTATTCCACCCCAGGTGCAAGACTCTACACTTGTCCTTGTTAAACTTCATTAGGTTCCACTTTGCCCAGCTCTTCAGCCTGTTCAGAACTCACTGAATGGCAGCACAGCCTTCTGGTGTGTCAGATGCTCCTCCCAGTGTCATATAATCAGCATATAATCAGCATATAATCAACCTTTGTTGAGGGTACTCTCTGTTCCTTCATCCAGGTCATTGGTGAAGATTTTGAACAGTTGGACCCTGTACTGACTCCGGGGGACCACTAGCTACAGGCCTTCAACTGGACTCTGTGCTGCTGATCACAACCCTTTGAGCTCTACTGTTTAGCCTGAAAGCAGCCTAACACAGATGCACCTATTGAGACTGGAAATACCAGAGATTGGTCATAGCTAGAAATTAATGAAGACAAAATGCACCAGTGTTATCAAGCATTACTGCAAGCATGTCTGCAGGTAGGTAGGAGTGTTCCTTACTGATATTCAGTGTTCTGAAAAACTACTAGAGCTGAAAAAGTACTTTGAAACCAGGAACAAAATAAGTGACTGGAAAAATAAACTAGACATCCTGTAACTGATAATTTTCAGCATAAATTTTAGCAGTTGCTATGGTTAGCCTGACTAGCTTCAAAGACTTTTAAGGCTCAGTATGTGATCTATTGAAGGCTTATACTTCTTTAAGCAAATGTGCAATTGCATTTCTGAAGAAGGAATTTTTGCTGTAAATGAGACCCACATGAGCAGATTTTTTTTTCTTTTACATTAATTGCATATAGGAAAATATTATAAAGATTACTGGGAAAAGAAAAGAAACTGTAACACAGCTTCCGGAGATAAGAAGAGTCCATACACAGACAAAATATCTGCAAAGTAGACCACAGCTAATGAACTGGAAAAAACATACTGTGGCAAATAATGCAGTTTTGATGACAGGTACATAGATTTTCCAGTAACATTTGGGTTTAGTATTAGCAGCAGACTTTTCACTATCTTTGAAACAGGGAGAGTTTTTAAGCTCTTTGAACATGAATTCAGATGGACAATATCTTCTGCATTTGTCTACATATCGAAGTTTAGTGTCAATAAATCATGTAGTCTGGGGTTTGTGTTTGATAATGTATTCAGTGACATACACATGGTTTGGGGTTTATTCGATGTATGTTCTATAGGCAATTCTAATATCTACTTTACCGATGTCTGGAGTTACTGAATATCATAGGGCATGCAGTCTATTATGGTACTGTAAAGCTGACTTCTATCCAGTATTAGTTATGGAGTGAAGGGTTTTATTTTTCAGACTCAGAATTTTTCCACCTGTATTTAGTGTGCAGTCTGTATTAGAGGAAGCAAAGTGTAATAATCTTTTGTTTAAACCAAAGGAAAAAATAAGTAAAGTCTTTCTACTCAGGTGATAAAGTCCTCAGAAGTCAATGTATTGAACATGAGTGCACATTCATAATTACTGTGAAATTACATCGTTAAGGAAAACCATCCACTTAAGCACTTGGCTGAATTGTAGCCACCTTGGTCAGAAAGGGAATGCTGACAATATTTGATCTGCAGATTAAAAGTGCAAGAGTCTTTTCTGTATTACATCAGATAACAACAGTTCTCCACCATTGCTGTGCAGACGGACAAGACTATAAATTAATTCCTGTCTAGACAGAAGAAATAATGGTTTTTATCTAAATTGTCTTGGGCCACTGCTGGGACATTCAATGAAAAGCTCTACTACTAATGAATAAAAAGACAATTTTTTTACAATTAATGAGTCATAGATATTTTAAGCACTGCAGTTTGAAGACAGAAAGCTATTAGATTTAGAGGAAGAATGGAAGAAAATAATGAGATCAGAAGGGTGAGCTATTTTGGTACCTGAGAAAGGTTGTTATTTTAATTCAATATTTATCATGCAGTAGCAACTTTAAAATGAGGAATCTAAAGAAAAGATGCTTGCATCTTGGATACCATCTGGAGAGTTCAACTGAAGAGAATCATACATAAGGAAAGTAACAACCTTAGTAACTGAAAATATGCCTATAAAACATTTTTTATTCAAAAGAGGGGGGGAAAATAATAACTAAAAAAAAAAAAAAAAGGCAACCCAGATGGTAGAATTTGGAAGGGAAGATTAGATGTTAACATATTAATGGCCAGATCCTGCAGTGACTGAAATAAACAGAGCTTTGCTACTGATTTTAATGAGAGTTGAATAAGGTATGTCATCAAAAGTGGTGAGAGAAGGTTGTAAATATAAAGTCCACATTCTCCAGCTGATGCTTGATTCTCTGCTTGATAAATAGAAATTTGACTTCAAGGGGCTAAAAATAACCACCGGCCAATTCCTTTAGCCAGGGAAATATCTTTTTGGAAAAAAGTCAGCAAAAGTAGCTTAATACCTTTGGATTTAAATGAGTTTTATGAGGGTAAGATGTGTCAGAGACAGATACTCATTTGTACTGGTTCAGTCTCCAACATAAACTAGGGCAAGATTGTACTTTGATCCTCCTTAGTAGTTCAAATCAAGGAGGAAGTTCTAGCTCCCCTGTGTTCAATCTGGTTTTGAACAAGGTTGAATATCTGTCACTAATGTATCACGCTACAGTGCACATTTACACAGTATCCTCTGGTAGGACATTATGGAGAGCTAGGTCCTTCTAAGGTCTCAAAGGCTTAAGTCTATGTTTAAGCGCCTAAAAAGGTGTAATTTAACCCACAGAGCACGAGGAAGAGTTTATCTAATATAAGCTTCTTTCTATAAAGCAAACATATTACTGGAATTGAAGTTGCATTCTTACATTGAATTGGTATATTTTATCTCTAAGTGTCATTGCACTGTGTAAGTGAAGAGTGAGGGACAAAACGTTAGGGAAAATATGATTGCGTAACAAAACACTGTCATTATGCCAAAAGGAATATCACTACATACATGTTATTTACTACTTCTTGAATTTAATTAAAAACAAATAACAAGGTGAATTTAAAAGGAATTGGGAATACTGTGTTAATTTACATCAGTGTTTAATTTCCTGAAATACAATAATTAAAGTAAACACTAATTACTAAAACTATTTTTCTTTGTTAAAGTACAAAATGCACTTATTTCTCAAGCAGCCTTATGTTTTTACAAGAGCTCTCTCTTGTGGCAATAACTGTTTCTGCATAGTAACCAATTCGAATATTTTGAGGATCTTTTTTAGAAAGAACTTCCAGTTTAAAAAGAACTTCCAGTTTAAGGTAATAGGAAAAGCAACAACCTAACTCTGTTAAGCCACGTGACAGATACTAATATAATTATAAATCATCTAAAAATCTGTATATTCACCAAGGCATGAAGATTATTGAAAATAATTTCCTATATTTTAATCTAATAGGAAGGTTTGAAATTATAGCCAGACTGGAAAAGATAGAAAGTATCAAATATAATCAGAACACTATGCTGCAAAAACAAAGCTAGGATAATCAAAATAAAGATGCCATATGGTCATGAGGGTGGCCTGTAGTCACACAGAACTGGAGAACTCTTAAAAAAGATGAGGGAAAATGACAAAGATGCAATTTCTTCCTGTTTTATGTAGAAATATACCTCTGCTTACCACTTCACCTCTCTATTACAAAATATACTTGTAGCAGGTGAGAGATGCCTAGAAAGAAGTTTGAGCCAATCTGTCCAGTGGGTTTTCTGACATTGGTTTTGATAGCAGTCATCCTAAAGCAGATACTCATTAAAGTGAACTGTGCTGAAGACCTGGTCCACACCGTCTTCTAATAGCATTCACGCCTGACCCAAACCTTCTGCCTGCACTGGGGTGATAACTACCTCATTCCCATAAAAAAAGGCTTTCTGGGAATCACTTACTGGCCTGGGTGTCTGGACTCTCTCCTTTTCGTAGCTGAAACAGAGAGATTTTTCAAGATTAGAGTATGCTCATCAGGAGAGAGTACAGTTTTGGGAAATGGAGTCATAAAGGATCTGTGATTGCTATCAAGGATTAAATATCTCATCTTTAATGCAGAACTTGGATATATGAATAATGAGAACTAAAGCTCTTTTACAGGGCAAAGAGAGAAGTCTGGAATCTAGTACCAATGGGATTTAGGCTCACCAATGTATGGCAAGTAGATTAATTACTCTTTACTAACCTGCTGTCATCAAATGATGAAATCTCTTTAGACAGGCTACAGGGTTTTTGTTTGACATGGCTTTTCTGCTTCACAGAGCTGTATGCAGATATGTAGTTGCACAAAAAATAAACAAAAAAGTATAAATCCAGCTCTCAGTCATCCCTAGCTCACGGATATGTTGAGAGGCTTCACTGACTCATTTATTATAGTTTTAGAAATATTTTAAGATCCTCAGATGGAAACTACTGTATTAAAATAATTTATGTGAGTTATCTGAAGAAATTAAAAATCATCAGCAAATCCTTTGATCATTTTAGTGTGCTTATAATTTTCCATATAGATAATACAGGTTTTCATAAAAAGGGCAATGACTGACACTAAAAAGCTGTTCTTTCAGATTACTCAAGCTCTTTTTAAAGTACATCAATCTGTAGTTCAGATATAACTAGAAGAACATGATAAATGAAAACCTTCAATCTCAGAAGCTAAAGCTATGTCAATAGTAGCAAATTAAACAGAACTTCCTGAGCACAGGGTTAAATGAATGACCTGTATCTATTAGAAAATGCTTTTAGCCACAGAGGGTGGCTGCATGCAAACTGATGACTGACATTTAGACACAGTAGCTGAAATGCTCACTTCCTAAAACATAGCCATGAATTAGTTAAGAACTTGTTAGTTGGCCCAGGTCAAATTTATTCCAGAGAATGGTCTGAAAGCTTTTTTTAAAAAAAAAAAACAGAAACAAAAAACCAGACAATTGCATTTCAGTCCTGAGAGCGTTGCCTTGCTTGATTCTATTCAAATTACTAATGTAGATGCAGTCTACAAAGTGATGGTGCATGGAATAGAAGTAAAAGCTGAGGTCAGTGAAAAGCTGAATGAATTTCTGGTGTGATTTAAATATTGTAATTAACTATTAAACATTGTAGCTAACCGTTCTGTGACCCCTTTTTTTTTTCCTCCAGTGAAACCCAGTCACTTTCAGAGTATTATTCATTTGCTCAAACACTAATATTTATTTTAGAATCATAGAATCACTAAGGCTGGAAAAGACCTTTAAGGTCATTGAGTCCCACTGTAACCCAACTACCATGACCACTGTCCTAGTTTGAAGAGCGGACAGAAATGATTTTATTCCCAAAGAAAGTAAAATAAAGATGCTGTCATTGAATTGGAGAGAAATACAGAAATCTCATTCAGAAATATATAGGAAAAATACAGAATACATGAATCCTTAACACCTAATACATATAGAGGATACATGAAAACTCCCCAAAAACCTTCCTCCAACTGCACTAAACTACAAACCCTAGTTGCTCCTTTTGTCCCCACCTAGGGTTTAACATACACCCCAGTGCTCTTTCTTCCCCCCCCCCCCCCCCCCCCATTTCTAGGCTGGATTCAGGCTGGACAGGCCTGAAACTGCCTTCCCTTAGTCCCTGGCATTAGATCTAAACAGGCCAAGATTGCACAATAAAAATCAGTTTGGCCTTCAAGGCCACAGATCAATCTGGAACCATCCTCCCTCCACACCAGATAAGGTAGCTCACTGCATCCAGGGAGAGGAAAGGGAAGAGAAGGAAAGACAGTAACTTTGCAGCCAAATTTATAGAGATAGTAGGATTATGGGATTGAATAACAAAGTTATAATTTTCCAGTCCATCCCCTGGACCTTTCTAATCCTCCTTGGAGAACTCAATTCTATTTTGTTTTTTTTTAAGGTACCCCTCAAACCGTGACAAACATTAAACCATGTCCTGAAGCTGTTCATCTACACACTTCTTGAACACCTCCAGGGATGGCAACTCCACTACCTCCCTGGGCAGCCTGTTCTAAAGTCTCATCACTCTTTCTTTCTCATCCTATCACTAATTACTTGGGAGAACAGGCCAACACAAGTCTAACCAGTCTAACTGCAACCCCCTTTCGGGTAGCTGTAGAGAACAATAAGATCTCCCTTTAGTCTTTTCTTCTCAAGAAGAAGGATGAGATGATTCATATTCAGTGATATCTATTATTTTTCTGTTATGATGAGAAATATTGGTAGACACCAGATCATATTAGTTCAGATATCTTGAATGTTAAAGCTTTTTCTATATTTATGCTTCTCTCGCCAGGATTACTTATTCCAAGAAATGCTGAAACTATCTACATGACTCGAAGCATGTGGATAATCTTGTATAATCTTCCAAGTCTTCCAAGAAAGTAAGAAGCTGTGGTAGAAGCACAGGCAATAAGCATTGTTGAAGAGTACTCAGTGTCTTCAGCTTCCTCAGTGCATACAGAGACAGAAATGAATTGAAGTTTGCAGTAACAATCCCTGAAATTGCAGAAATGCAGTAAATATAGAAATTATATACCCATAGTATAATTTAAAATAAACCAACTTCTACTTCCATTCAAAGCTATTTTATGGGATCAGTCACTCTATATTTTTCTCTGTACTTTCCAAAATAAATGTAAAAAGAAATGTCATTTCCATAGTTTTTGAATACTGATCATGACACCAGTATCAGTAAATTTTTTGACACTGTTGTGCAAATGAAACAGCATTTCCCCATCATGCTGGGCACATGGCAGATCACTCCTACAATCCATGTGCACCACTGAAGATTTCCCATGGTTATTTATATACAAACTTTTACAAAGCCTATCTCATGAAATTATGCCTCCTATTACATATTCATGGGGCATGATTCAGCGAAATATTTTGGTATTTGTGACTGCACAAGTAATTCAAAGAGTCTCCAAATCCCCTCCTCATATTACTTATTATGGCACTATAGGCACTTTGATGTTTTTTCCTAACAAAGTGTTTTCAGCCCTCAACAAATAAGATGTTCTATAAACATCTTTTATTATCTATCTTCTCTATAGATTAGGAGGTGAAGAGTTCAAAAACAACTTGTGACAAAAACAGTATGTCTCGTGACAAAAAATACTACATTCCAGCAACTGGTGAAAAATGTGAAAGAAACTCAAGGTCTTCATGAAAACAAAGAAAAAGAAAAACAAACAAACAAAACCACAAACAAACAAATAAAAACAACAACACAGAATGCTGCTCAGTCTTTGCTGTGAAATGTGAACCTAAGGTGACAATCAAAAGACCTGTGATTACTGAATTTATGAGATATAACATACACATCTTTTCTTTTAATTTTAATATATTCAAATTGCCACTACACATCTAGAAATACAAATGCTTCTTTCTCAATAGCCTTGCAAATAGTGTTTGCTTCTTCAAGAATATTAATAAAAATTTTTACTTTGTTTAAATATGACCTTCTGCTTCTACAACAGGTTTTCAGTCACTATCTGTTGTGGATGGAGTGATGCACTTCACTCATAAGATGAAAGTAGAAATATGTTTATTGATATAAAATAGTGATTTAACAAGGTTTGATAATAAATGCAACTGTGGTTTAACAAGATTTGAAGGCAATGTACACTTGATTATTTACCACATAGTGGACAGTGTGTCAGAAGCATAAAACGTTGGAAAAGCACAAATGGGTATTGCTGGCAAACACATGGTGATCACAGCAGACAGAGGTTTCATGAAGATCCAGTAGTCCATGTTACTACAGCACTGGGGAGAAATGTATAGTGGGGTGGGGCCGGTGCAGCTCCATTCTTACACGTATCACCTGCAAAACTGCTGACAAGATGACAAGATTAGGAAGCATTGATGCAACTGATAACAAAACAATAACCTGACCACAGTCCCACCTCTCAACTCTGCACAGTAGTACCTAACGAGATATAAATATTATCCTGGTTTCATGCATAAGGGAGGGATGAGAATTAAACACCAAACAACAGAGACAGAAAAATGAGTTTGTCCTCTGTGTTCTGACTCATCTCAAGAAAAAAGGACACCTTTGGTAACACTTATGACCTCTGCTATGCCAAGTGCTTCACCTAGGAAATCAAACTTGTGATTGCATGCATAGAGTTTGCAATACAGAGCTATAAAGATATTCTGCAGTTTAGTGTATCAGTCACTGGCAATCATATTATATTTTGAACTGTCTTCCTCAAGACAAGAAAAATAAATAATTAAAACTGATTAACCATAACTGCCATAAGATAATAACTCTAGCTTTTTGCCATTCATCTGCAACTTTATTGTAATTCTACATATAAAATATATTAAAATGTTTCTGAGTAATAGGGAAAAATCTTTTTTAAAAAAGAAGTTACCTATAGAACTATAGATCTATTTAAAAAAAAAAAAAGGGGGCAACCTATTGCAACATCAGTTGTCATGGTCAAGATTTTTTTTCATGTTCAAACTTATTTCTCTTGAACAACTTTTTTCCATTGCTTCTTGTTCGGTCACTATTCATCCCTGTGAAAAGAGCCCCTCAATTTTCTCTCTAACTACCTGTTAAACATTGAAAGTCTGTCGTTAGATACCGTTAGCCAAAGTTCTTCAACTTGTCTTCAAATGTCAAGTTTTTCAAACATCTAGTCACCATGGTGACACTGCTAGAGGACCATCTTAATTTTTTGATATTTCCCTTGAACTGTGTGAGACCAGAACTAGGCACGGTATTCCAAGTACGGCTTTACAAGTATGTAACTTGGTTTACTGGTTATATGTAAGGCTGCTCTTGCCTCATGTTATTTCCAAGATCCATGCACACCAAAGTATGTGTAAGGCTAGTACTACCATGAACAATATTTCCATGCATATACATGCAAAGGAATGTGGGACTAGACTTGTTTTTTATGATATTTCTATCACACTGAAGACAAAGATGACACAAAGAGGAAGCAGAGGTGGGCTGTAGTATTTGCTTAATAAGCCCAGGTGGTACTTCTGTGACTCAGCAATGAAAAGGGCAGTTTGATCAAGGTCCTTTGGCTAGTCCAAGTTTCTTATCTGGAGAAGAAACTATGCCTTGCTTCATGTCAGCTTGCATGATAGTTGTGTGATAAGTCTTTGCATGCCTAGATACTACGTTTAGCTCAGTATTGGTGAATTACAGAATCACAGAATGTTAGGGGTGGAAAGGACCTTGAAAGACATCTGGTCCAACCCCCCTCCCAGAGAAGGATCACTTAAAGCAAATCACACAGGAATGCATCCAAGTGAGTCTTGAATATCTCCAGAGAGGGAGACTCTACAACCACCCTGGGCAGCCTGTTCCAGTGTTCCATCACCCTCACAGTGAAAATTTTTTCCCTCATGTTCATATGGAACTTCCTATATCTCAACATCCACCCATTGCCCCTTGTTCTGTCATCAGGCATCACCAAGAAGAGCCTGAATCCGTATTCTCGGCATTCTTCCTTTACATATTTATAAACATTAATGAGGTCACCCCTTAGTCTTCTCCAAACTAAAGAGCCCCACCTCCCTTAGTCTCTCCTCATAAGGAAGATGTTCCACTCCCCTAATCATTTTTGTGGCTCTGCACTGGACACTCTCAAGCAGTTCCCTGTCCTTCTGAACTGAGTGGCCCAGAACTGGACACAATATTGCAGATGAGGCCTCACCAGGGAAGAGTAGAGGGGCTGGAGAACCTTTCTCGACCTCCTAACCACACCCTTTCTAATACACCCCAGAATGGTGTTTGCTTTCTTGGCCATAAGAGCACATTGCTGGCTCATGGTCAACCTTCCACCCACTAAGACCTCCAGGTCCTTTTCCCCTTCACTGCTCTCCAACTGGTCACTTCCCAACCTATAGTGATACATGGCACTATTTTTTTCCAGGTGTAAGACTCTGCACTTGTGTGATGGTTTGAAACTGTCTTTTTAATTTTTCCTTGCAAAGTTCAGAACAGAGAAAGTGAAAGAGTGTAAATAAGTCACTATTGGGTGTAAGAAAGCAAAATACTGATTGTTCTAAACACTTCCATTGGCTAGATAGAAATGTTTAAGAACTATTACCCAAAACAAAGTGGGGCACTCTGCACATTCTGTGTTCTGCAGTGGGGGCAGTTGCTGGGTTGTCTGGCTGCTGTTTGCTTCTTCTTCTCTTCTGGCTGAAGATAACACACTGACCTTGGCAGCTAAGTTAACAACTTTCTGCTCTAACTAACTCTGCTTTCTGTCCAAGGGGGCTCTGGGGGGGAAGCTCCTGGGAGAGGGAGGCCCCTTTGGGAAGGGTCCCCTTTGGGGGGAAGCAAAGGGAGATTGGTTGTGCTTTTCTGTTGATTGTATATATTTGTGAATGTTGTGAATTTTGTATATTTGTACATGTTCATTGCATTTCAACATAGATTGTAGATTCTGCTTTGTAAATACAGCTTTCATTTGCTTCCAGACTGGGCTAGCCTGGTTATTGTCAGTGTGGGGGGAATTTCAGCTCACACTGACACAACTTGCCCTTTTTGAACTTCATTAAATTTCTCCCTGCCCAACTCTCCAGCCTGTCTAAGTCTCACTGAATAGCAGTGCAACCTTTTGGTGTGTCAGCCACTCCACCTAGTTTTGTGTAATCAGCAAACTTGCTGACAGCGCACTCTGTTCTCTCATCCAGGTCACTAATGAATATATTGAATAGTACCGGTCCCAGTACTGACCCCTGAGGGACTATACTAGATACAGGCCTCCAGCTAGAGTCCATCCCATTGACCACAACTCTCTGACTTCTTTCCTTCAACCAGTTTGCAATCCACCTCAGTACCTGATCATCCAGACCACACTGCCTCAGTTTAGCTGCAAGGATGCTGTGGGAGACAGTGTCAAATGCTTTACTGAAATCAAGATAAACCTCATCCACTGCTCTACCACCATAAGGGAAGATATAAGTCCTTAGACTTTATGCTCACTGATACAACTGAGGACACAGAATGGTGCACTGTTGATTCATGTTCTACTTGCTGTCCACTAGGGCAGCTTGTGGTTGGGCTGCTGAGCTAGAGTGGGCAGAACCAGCCTCTAAATGAGGCATTAACACACCAAATGGCCAGCTGCTGCAGAGATCAGCACTGCCCACCACCCACCTGTGTGGGTGAAATCGGTACCACCCACCATTGATCAGGTGATAAGAAGTCTCTGGGAGGGGAGCAACCCAACCCATTGCTGCCCACACATCACAGGGTGATCAAACTGTGACTGTCCCAGGGGGTGCTGCAGCTCTTCATAGCTTGTTGGGGTTTGTGACCCCTGTACCTTGAGCAAGGCCATTCAACAAGCAAGGTAAGTTATCTGGGTGTGTCCCAGCAGCCTGTGAAGTCTCAGATAGAGACCCATCCATGGTTACAACCAGGCTGAGGGCTGTTGTTAGTGGAACTGTGGGTACCCACACAAAAGATCTGAGCAGACATGTAGGTGTCCAGGCCCCTGACTGTGGAGAGTGTCAGAGCCTGGCACTTGCAATGGAGGGTTGCAGAGACAACACATACATTAGCTGTGAGCAGGTGAATGATCTGCTCACCCTGGCACCTGAGCTCAAGGAAGAAGTTGCAATGCTAAGGATTATAAGGGGATATAGAGAGGAGATGGGCTTGGGGAGTTGGACTCTGCCATCCCTGGGGGAGGGTTAGCAGGTGTGGGTGGCACAAGAAGCAGGGGATCCCCTGCCTTCTTGTCACCAGGAAACAGAAAGAAACTAAAGAAATGGAGAGGAATGAAGGCAGGTCCTGCTCTGGTGAGGCAGGAGAGGCAGGCAAGTCCCCTCCCGATACCCCCAGTCTTCCCAGTTGCCCACATGCAACAGGTATGGGGCTATTGAAACAGAGGGTCAGACAAACAAGGACAGAGATGATTGTCCATGCATGCAGCCACTCAAGATTTGTCAGCCAGTACCACAACTTACGAATAGTGCAAACAAGAAAAAAAGAAAGGTGGTAGGAGATTCCCTTCTCAGGGGAACTGAGGGCCCAATTTACAGGCCAGGTCTATCTCAGGGAGGTCTGCTGCCTGCCTGGGGCACAGGTTAGGGACATTTCTAAGAAGCTTCCTGATCTGGTGTGGCCATCAGACTATTGCCCACTGCTGGTTGTGCAGATTGGGAGTGATGAGGCAATGCATAGGAGTACAAAAGCACTTTAAAAAGACTTCAGGGCTTTGGGGAGATTACTTGAGGACTAGGGAGCACAAGTGGTATTCTCCTCAATCCCTCTAGTGACAGTAAGCAATATTCAAGAAAAGAGAAAAATGCATGTGATTAACACACTACTTAGAGATTGGTGCTGGCGTGAGTGCAGAGGAGAGCAATGAAGCTGATGAAGGGCCTGGAGAATAAGTCTTATGAAGAGCAACTGAAGGATCTGGGGCTGTTTAGTTTGGAAAAGAGGAGGCTGAGGTGAGAGACCTCATCGCTCTGTACGACTACCAGAAAGGACATTGTGGAGAGGCTGGTGCTGGTCTCTTCTCACAGGTAATTAGTGATAGAACAAGAGGGAATGGCCTCAAGCTACGACGGGGTAGGTTTAGACTGGACACTAGGAAAAAGTTTTTCGCAGAAAGAGTGATCAGGCATTGGAATGTACTGCCTAGGGAGGTGGTTGATTCACCAACCCTGGATGTGTTCAAAGGTCGTTTAGACGTGGTGCCTGGGAATATGGTTTCAGGGTGAGGTTTGTAGAGTAGGGTTATGGGTTGGACTTGGTGATCCTGAGGGTTTTTTCCAACCTGAATGTGTCTGTGATTCTATGTGCAAAATGGGGTTTACCAGTTTTCTATCTTGAAAGCTGCAGCTGTTTTCAGTTCCATAGTTTAAAAATCATACATTTATTTTCAGCAGTAGTCATGCAATGCAGTCATAGAACAGTAAATAAAGACATGTAAAATCAAAGAGTTATATTTCTAGATCACAGCACTTTTTTCCTTTAATGTGATATGTGTTGTTTAACAGAGATCTGCTTTGAGTCATGTAACTACATTAACCAGTTTCATAAAACAAACAAAATAGAACAACAACAAAATTCACATAACAAAGATCTTTTTGAATACTGAACAGCATTTAAAAGTAACCTGCCTGACTGGGGTGAAGGCACTATGTGTCCAGAATTATGCCCCAAATACTGTAAAACTTGTCCCAACATGTTTGGCCAAGTCCGCCCTTCCACCCTCTTTTCCAGAGTGGGTATTCAGCCCAGAGCTGGGGGGCAAAAAGGCCCAGGTGCCAGTCAGGTGGCATAAACAACCTCAACTTGCCTTCTAAGGGGTATACAACTACATGCACCCATTGCATGGGATACTCGTGCTACTGCCAACTAAGGGCATAACTCTAGCTTCATGCTTTCTATAGGCTAAATCTGGTTGTTGACAAGAGTGCCCACTGGCCAAATCCAGCCTTCAGAAACTTACAAATATTACCCCAACTTGTAAACAAGTCACTCTCTTTTTGCTCTCTGCCTAAGCGTTAAGCCTTTGCTATTAAGCTCATTGCTAGTAAGCCTTCTTACTCCACATGCAAGCAAACTAGTGGCCTCTGCAGTACGGAGGGAAGCCAGCACCCGGTAAAGGCTGTCAAGCCTCAGTTTACCTGAGGAATCTGCAAAGAAGGGTCCATTGCTGAAGCTACAGAAGCCAGTGCTGTATTGACAATCCCAGATCAGAAGACAGCCCACCATGTCCTAAAGAGGACTGGACCCCAAGGGTAAGCCTTTATCCCAGTTGGGGGACGACTAGCCCAAATCCTGCCGGTCCAAGTGTCTGCTACAGTCATAGGCATCAGACAATGACCCACAGAGCCTCTATGCTTAGCTTGTGAAATCAGGTACAGTGCCCAACTGCATCCTACATGATCCTGCTCCCTTGTGGGAGAAGGGAGCCTGGCTGCTCTGCAGCCCTGTAAACCCTGGGGTAATTTAAAGTTGGGACCCATGAGAGAGAGTCCCACCCTCTCCTTTGAGCCAAGCAAAGGACTGCCTTGTAACCTTAAAACGAGAGAGCAGTCGCCAAAAAGAATCAGCCTCGCTCTCTGTGTTCAAGCTGAGCCAAGGGGAACTGCCACTCTGCACACCTGCGCGCCCCCCCCCGCCCCCCGGTCCTGCTGTGTTCGGAGCCGCTGCGCGGTGCTGGCTCTCTACAGTGTGGGCCAACCCCAGAAGGGTCTGCCACTGCCAAGCCAACCCCTGGAGGTCCAGCCCCACCCACCGCAGAGCAGGACCAGAGATGTCCAAGCTCGTTGTTGTGGTTGAGGGGGTAATTATTAATTATTTACCCTCACAACAACAATAAATGATATGGCACATGGGTATTAATAAAAATAGTAACCCTTTATCAATTAAAATTGCCAAAACTCATTGAATAGGATTGTTGTATGTTTGGAATATATATTTACAATGCGAATATGCAGTCTTAGGGCAAAATACAAACTATTCTATGCAAATTAAGAGGCAATAACTTGGAAAGAGAAAGTCCCCAAGAGCAGATAGTGCTCAATCACAGCAGGGGGAGGCTCAATAAGAACCATTAAACCCAAAGGGCAATGAACTAATTACAGCTAGTTTTACCCACATTGGGGGATGCTGCTGCCGCTGTGTTAGAGATTACTGCATGGGCCCAGGCTGATCTGGCTTCAACAGATGGCGGGCAGTTAACAACGCTCTTCACAATGAGTGCTTGCTTGGTTTCTGGGTAAACTGAGGCACAGCACAATTCTGTTGGCAAGAGGAAGCAGGCTAGGTGGATCTGGCTTCTAGACTTGTGGCTTCTCCAGCTTGCATGTGTATGGCTCGTGGCTTTATCCCAGGCTCTGGACCAGGCACTTGAGGCAGATTCTACAAGATGGGTCCAAGTAGGCTTGAAGCAAGGTTTGAAGCAAGGCGAGGCAAAAGTGACTACCAAGTCACTTGTATATATACATCTTGCCAGAGATCGATTGGTCCAATGGGGCACTGAAGCTAACATGTAGTTGCCCAATGGAAAAACGTTCTGCCAGGCTATAGCCATAAAAGGCAGAAACAAGGACCTTGCATCTGGGAGAAGAGTGGTCAGCTTACATGCTCTCACCCCACATAAACATCTTGTTTACCAGACAGGCAGGAGTCCTGTCCCCTTTGTTCTTTTTCCCACATTGCCCTGTTTTCCTGCAGGAACGAGGGGAGAGAAAGGGACCCTGTCTAGACATCTTAATGCCTGTCTGGGTTTGTACTACAGCCACACCAGGGAACTGCCTGAGCCTTGCTAAGGGAGCCTGCCACCTGGCTAGCCTACTTCTCCTCCCCCATTTCCCTCCCCCCCCCACTACCTCCACAGGAAGGAGAAGGCTGCCCCCATTACCATCTGGAGGGAAGCCCCGGCAAGGGCTCACCATCAGCTTTCAGCCGCAGCCTCAGCCCCAGGAGCCCCTCCCCAGAGTGGACCAGTCCAGGAGCTATCCCCGAGCAAGCCAGACAGGCAGTCAGCTAGCATTGCGTAGCAACTAGCTTCGCTACAAACACAAGACACTGTGTATCTTTCACATGTGCAGCACCCACTAACGTTCAGTTTAAAGCCCCCGCCTAGATCAAGCCTCTGATGAATTGCCTCTGACACATTATAACTCTTCTCGTATTTAGTTAAAGCTGCCAGTGTTTTGTCCAGTCGCCACTTGTGTTTTGTCCAGTCGCCACTTGGTGGACAAGTGGTGGAATTGCAACTTCCTTCTTTAATCGAAATTAATCCTGTAAATATTATAATTGGGTTCAAATTGTACATATGAAACCAGTTAGGCGATATATCTCACAGTAATGCACTAGAATCTGTATACAAAATAGTGATTAATCCATTATTAACAAATTTAATAATTAATGAAAATTAATTTTCATAATTAAAATTTCATAATTCACAATTAATAACCTCTTAATCACACTGATTTAAGACCTTCAAAAGACATCTTTAGTAGCCAAAGATATTTTTTTTTAATACTTACTACTTTAAACCAGGAATGTCACCTTTCTAAATTTAACACATCAAACTTTAACACATGGTGCTTCAAACCAATCTCCTTTTTTATTATGAAAATAAGTTATAGAATCCCTAGCACCCTGTGATCCTGTGATTTTTTTAATCTGGCAAAAAGGGAAGATTTGTGAGTCTTGAATTGCTGTGAATAAAAATTCAGGAAACATTTCATTTTTTTATTATAATTTTTTATCTCAGGGTTTGAGGGGTAGATACTTTCAGGGCTAAATAACAGACTAGTTCCTATGAATTTTTTGAAAACTTTGCAAAATAAAACTATCTTTGAAAAGGTATTTCTTATTGCTACAAAGGTGAAGAAAAATTGTAACAAGTTAAGCTATTAAGAGTGATTCTACATTTCTTCCACGTTACATAGCTGGGAAAAAAAAGGCTTTCATGAACTCTTAAGTTTTTAATAACCAATATCTTAAAAGACAAAACATCAGAAGTCAAACCAGTTGATATGTATATATTCCAATAAAAATGTAGATTCCCTTATTTTGTATCCCATCCTCTTCTTGCATTGTCCTGCCAGCATTTTCCCACTAATATTCAATAGGGGTTTTTTCCTGTGGTTTTTTTGGTTTCTTTTTTGTTGTCGTTGTTGGTTTTGGTTGGTTGGGTTTTTATTTTTCTTTTTTTTTTCTTTCTTAGCCATTATGCTCTTGATATCACATAAACTTTGAAACACCCAGCCATCTTATATAACTTTTCTGTTCATTGAGTGTTCCATGGTGATATTATCATCTGTCGTCCTAGAATAGAATAGAATAGAATAGAATAGAATAGAATAGAATAGAATAGAATAGAATAGAATAGAATAGAATAGAATAGAATAGAATAGAATAGAATAGAATAGAATAGAATCAAGAAGGTTGGAAGAGACCTCAAGGATCATCGAGTCCAACCTGTCACCCTAAACCTCATGCCTATCTAAACCATGGCACCAAGTGCCAATCCCCTCTTGAACACCTCCAGGGATGGTGACTCCACCACCTCCCTGGGCAGCACATTCCAATGGAATATGGAATATGGAAAAACTAATAGTCTTTTAAATGTACAGGAAGCAAACAAGGCTTCTATGCTTCTTTAATGGTGGAGGTGGTACTAATTTTATGAGTGCCAAACAAAGCATAAGAGCAATAAAAAACAAACCAAAAAATAAGTCTTGGAAAGAATCAAAGTAGAAAGAAACTCATCAGTCATAAATGGATGCTCAGAAAGAAAATATATTTTAGAGTAAGAAACAACACAAAAGCAAACACAGAAGACATTCCAAAACACGCAAAATTAAATGATAGCTGCAAGAGTTTACTTTGAGGTTATCATTTTGAAATCATGCAACTGGGCTGGATTTATAGAATAGAATAGAACAGAGAGGAATAGAATACAATTTCAGTCAGATAGGACATACAAGAATAATCTAGACCAATTGCCTGACAGGTTAAGGGCTGACCAGCAGTTAAGGCATGTTAGTAATGGCAATGTGTCCTAAATATGTGCAGGCTTAGGGCATTAATCACCTCTCTAGGAAGCCTGTTCCAGAGTTTGACCATCCTCCTCATAAAAAGTGCTTCCTAATGTCCAGTCTAAACCTTTCCTGGCAGAGTTTTGAAGGAACAGTATACCAGCAAGTAGCAGTACTGTTTTCTCTGAGTGTTTGGTTAAATATCCACCAGATGTCAGTACATGCTTGCAGAATCAAATGAGTTTGGACATTCCCAACACACATCTGATTCTTCTGATATACGCAGAAGTGAAAGCTGCTTATTGCTTAATCACATTGATGATGCTGTCAGAGAGTGCAAAATAGCTTCCTAAATGACGGGGGAGGGGGGGGCCAGGGAAGGTAGATTTTTTTAATTCTGTATTTTTCTGTATCTAACACTTATTTGGCTACTAGCTGCTTACAAGTGCTCTGTGATTTTGTTTGTAAAAACAGAAAACACGTGTCAGAGAACTGTATTGTAGATGCTGTACCTATTCAGCTTCTTAAATATGAGAGATGAGATAAAAATGAGAGATATATTCTTCATCAGTCCTAATTAAATAATTGAATAATTTTATTGATGCCTTCAAATATATCTAACAAATTGTTGCAATGTAGAGCGAGCCAGACCATTCTCAGACAGTCACAGGTATAGGATGTAGGGCAATGGATTCCAGTTGCAATAATGAAAATTCTGATCTGACACCTGGAAAAACAAACAAACAAACAAAAAACTTACCAACAACACAATCCACAAATGAAAGTAATCAGACACTAGAATCGATGACCCAAAGGTTTGTGGAATCTGTCTTCAAAGATATTAAGAATTCACCTGAAGGAAATCATGAGCAACCTCATCAAACTTTGAAGTTAGATCCAACTTGAAAGTTGATCTAGCAGGGTTTGGACCAGATGACCTCCACACTCTCCAAAATAAAATATTCTCTGGTTTTTTTTCAGTAACATTTCAGAAACAGGATACCTTAAGACATATAAAATGTCATTAAGCTCTGATCCACTGGCAGTTTTTTTTTTTAAACATAGTTTATGAAAAATAACAAATAAGCTATCACAGTCAGGTATTTACTTTCAGGCAGTTGGCAGCTGCACTGAGATGCCCTCAGTGATTTTCTCTATTTCTATGTATGAGATATCCCCACATACAAAAATCAGTATCGTGTAGGCTTTTCTCAGTGACAGTTTAGCTTTTGAAGTGTCATGATTTAGTTTTGTTTCACTCTAAAACTGACAGCTTTATTTTATTTCCTAGCACAGTATTAAATAGGCCAGATAAGTCCAGTGATTTTTAACTGCAACTTCCATTAGGAAGTTGTTTTGAGACCCATTTAGGCTTGTTTGTGAGAGTTAAGGGTATATACTGAAACATGAAAGAAATGTAAAAGCTTAAAGTTGCTATCTATCTTAAATAATTTCATTGAATGTAAAGAGAACAATTTAAAAAATGTAATAAGATTTTAAGGAGAATGACTCCATGGATACTTAACAGTAATCAAACACATTTTGCTCAACAGCATTCCTATTGCTTTTGGTTTGCCTTTTATTTGTTTTCCTGAATGATTGCTTTACGCTGTTCTTAAAAGGCTGCTATTTCTCCTTTATCCATAAGATTAATCAATGCCTCATGTGATGTAAAACAAGATGAAGGCTTTCAGATATACAACACTTAACTGAACTGTAAGAGAAACCTTAATTATTTTTGTTCAGAAAGGAATGTTAATTGTTTTTTATATATAATTTATAAAATGTTAACATAATTCATTTGATTCATAGAAGGGGCATACTTTTTTTTCTTATGGTGACCTCTGGAGCCACAAAACACTCTCCACAGAGGCCCTGAACAGTTGCAGTATTGCCCGTTAATGATTTTCTCCACAGAGGCCAAAAGCTGCTCAGCCTAGCAGTCAAAATGCTTAATACTGGCTGGATCAGAGTGTGTTGTACTCCAAGGATGTATTGATTCAGAGTATAACAGCTTTGGTTTTCAAGCCTTAGGTAAAAATTAGAGGCATTAGGATAGTGTCCTGACAAAACCAGAGCCTACTTCCCCACAGGGATGGGTCCCTGCTGGTGTGATATGAGATGACAACCATTTTGTCCCATTTACTGTATTTTCCTTCCTGGGATTCCAGCTAGGGCCAGACTGATGAGTTTTCAGTAGTAAGAAGAAGCAGGCTTTGGTTTTCATGTTTTCTGACTTTTCTTGTGTAAGAGTGTTTTGGTTAGTTGCTTGGTTGTGGGGTTTTTGTTGTTTTTTTGGTTGGTTGGTTAGTTGGTTGGGTTGGGTTGGTTTGATTTGGGGTTTTTTGTTACTTGTTGGCTGCAGGTCCTTTGATTGCTTTTGTTTTATTTTTTTTCCCTTTTAAACTACTCTACAGTTCTTAATGTTTTCAGCAACAGGATAATTTAAATTCCAGACATTTCATCATCTCTAGTTATCTGTATAAATGATTTGTTGTCTACTTTCTTATTTTACCCAGGAGATTCAAGAGTTTTGTTTGAAATGCATCCACAAAATCTCCCTTTTACTTCTATCCAGTTTGCCTTTACAGTTTCCAAAACCATTCTGCCACATAATGTGCCTGTTATTTCCTTTTTATTATTTTGTAAATATAACCACATCTACAACACATTTATTTTCTATTAAAAAAAAAAAAAAGTGAATTTTACTTTTGCAAAGACAATTATCTAAACTGTGAAGGACAACTGAAAACCCAGGATATAAACACAAATTCTAGACAACCATTTAATTATGTTCTAAAATATATTTGAATATATTTGTCATTATTTTAATGTGAAGAACTTGGGACTTCAGCCAGTGCTTCCAAACAGTGAGTCATATATTTTTGCAATAATCATGCTTAGTTCTTTTGCACTTTTTACTACAAGTTTCAGACACATTTTTCTAAAAGCTTTTTTATTCTTTCTAGTCAATGCTCTGCAGTGTAAAGAATCTTGTCTTACGTTTTGGTTGATGTCTCCCTGAGCTTTAAAGCCTTGTGTTCTCAATGCAGCACTGAAAAATATTTTACACACAGAGGACATTGAAATTCATTGGAAATAATAAATGTTTTCAAAATTTTCAAAGTCTGTGCTATAGAATGGATCAAAGTTCCATTTCATTCAGTTCCTTTTTTGTCTACTAAGGATCTAACCCAGAATCAGTGACTGCCATTTTTTACTGCTTTCAGCTCCTTGGCTGTGCAGTAATCCTCTATCGACAATGATTTTTCCACAGTAAGTCTCTTTCTGTCCCCATGGACTCTCTTAACAATCTTTAAAGGCTGAGTTGATATTACTTGCTTGTAATCAGTATGTTCTTTGACTAAATGTGTTTAAACAAGACACTGTACTGAGGGTTGCAAAGGAAAAATATTCAATATATTTATGATGTTTATTTTGAATGTCCAAAATACATGAAGGGGGAGAAAGAAGGGCACCGCCCGGATGGGACCATCCCTGGGCAGACAAGCAGCAGTCAGCGTAACCTAGCAACTTACCTCGCTACAAAAAAGACATAATATATATTTCCATGTGTGCAACATTCAGTAAAGTTCTATTCAAAGCGCCCACGCGTAGCCGCATGATATTTCTAGACTAACTTGCCTCTTGATAACGTTATAAATATCTTTGTACACAGCTGCAGCCGTAAGCGTCTTGTCGAGTCTCCATCTAGTGGACAAGCGCGGAACTGCACCTTTCATTCCGTTAATTAGAAATTGACTGTAAATATTGTAATTGGGTATAACTGTATATACTGAACCAGTTATGGACTAAATTTTTACAACCATGCATTCGAATCAATATATATATGGTTATTAATAGTTATTCATAATTTTAATAATCAATAGATAATAATTTTCGTAATTCATATTTCATATCTTGTAATTAATAACCATCATCCTCCCTACTAATCTCCCTCCCCACGACATATGTATAATAGCAAAATTCTGTAAAAGAATCCCAAATTTAATTTAATTTGTTCTTGCAGTTATATAAAAGCTGAGAATATTTTCTTGGGTTAAACAAGGTGAAATATAACTTCTCAGTCTTCCCTAGATTTAATAGCACTTCCATTTTTTATTTCCTACTTTTTTTTTTTATGTCCTCACACTTAGCATTATATGGGAGTTATTTCTCCCTTTACTTTTCTCTTCTCTGCAAAATTAATTAGATGGACCTGTGTAACGGGAGAAATTGAAGGTTTGAATGAGATATTATGTTTATTGTGACAGTATGGGTGAAAAAAAAATGGTATTTTTTCATAATACTGCATGCTCATTAGGATTACAGATGTATAACAGCATAACAACTGGAGAATTGGCTTCCAAAACACAATATCCAGTTTCAGGTCCTTCAGGCAGGCAGACTGTGATAGGAAACAAAGTTAGGGTCTTCTCAAATGTCAGTGTGTCCTCCAAAGCATCTGTGGGTTCTTTCATTCCTTTTCTCTGATTTTCTTCAGACTATGTAATATCAAGTGTTAATCAAAAAACCTGTAATCATTAAACAGGGGGAGAAAGTGTGAGGTCATTCTTACTGATGCAGACAGCAACCTGTCGAAAGAATGTTTTAAAGTCACTAGTTTAACTTTAATTTCTAGATCTATGGAAATACCTACAAGACTGTCCTCCTGCAACTGCAGCTTTGCTCTGTGCACCGAGGCAGGACGAGGACAGCACACCATGTGGAGCAGCACGTCCCGCTTCCTCTGAGCCAGCTTCTCTCTCATGAGAGGCAGGCATGGCGTGGGCGGAGACTGCTGCAGCAGCAGGGGTTTTCACCAGAGGGAGGTGCTGAGTCATGTGGGTTTGTGCTTCTCCAGTTAGGTCATGCAGGCAGGAATAGGGATGGTTGCAACTCTGCATAAAGCTGTTTCCAAAAGATCTGTGTTGACCCAGACTGAGGTCAAACATAAACATGCAAGTGTCCAAGCAACCGGCTGCAGAGAGTGCTGGAGCCTGGCACGTGAAATGGAGGGCGGTGGAGCCAACATCTGTCTTAGGTGAGAGCAGGTTGATTATCTGCTTAACCTAGTGGCTGAACTGAAGGAAGAAGTGGCAAGACTAAGGACTGTAAAGAAATGTGAAAGGAGGTTGGATTTGAGGTACCAGGTTCTGCAGATCCCCCTAGCAGAGGGAGAAGACCCAAGAAGCAGGGGGAAAAGGATACAAATCCCTGTTAGGAGAGGCAAGGGAAACCCCTCACAGCTCCCCTCACCTTCGCAGCTGCCCTTGCAAAAGAGGTATGGGGCACTGGAAGTTCAGGGTGAGGTGAATGAGAAGGCAAAAGAGACACCATCTGGGGGATTGCCTAAACCAAAACAGCCCCCTGCCCCCCATGCATCAGGACTTGTTCACTTAAAAAAAGGAGGAGGGTAATTGTTATCACAGTATCACAGTATATCAGAGGCTGGAAGGGACCTCAAGAGATCATCGGGTCCAACCCATCTGCCAAAGCAGGATCACCTAGGGTAGTCCACACAGGAATGCATCCAGGTGGGTTTTGAAAGTCTCCAGAGAAGGAGACTCCACAACCCCCCTGGGCAGCCTGTTCCACTGCTCTGTCACCCTCACTGTAAAGAAGTTTCTCCTCATGTTGAGGTGAAATCTTCTGTGTTCAAGTTTGAACCTGTTATTGGTGATTCCCTTCTGAGGGGAATAGAGGGCCCCATACGTCAGCCAGATCCTTCCCACAGGGAAGTCTGCTGTCTCCCTGGGGCCTGGGTCAGAGATGTTACCAGAAGGCTCCCTAGTCTGGTACAGTCCTCTGATTACTATCCCTTGATAGTTAAGCAGGTGGGAAGCAATGAGGTTGAAACCAGAAGTCCAAAAGCAATCAAAAGGGACTTCAAGGCACTGGGAAAACTGGTCGAGGGATAAGGGGCACCGATAATTTTTTCTTCAATACCCTTAGTTGCAGGGAGGAATACTGAGAGGAACAGGAAAACAGGTATGATTAATAAGTGGCTCAGAGGCTGGTGCCACCAACAGAATTTGGGGTTTTTTGATCTTGGGGAACTTTCTATGGCACCAGGTCCACTAACAACAAATGGAGTACATCTGTCCCAAAGGGGGAGAAAGATCCTGGCACCCCTTTGAAGGGGGAAGGGATTGAAAGCAGTCTCTCCAGACAGGAGTCTGAGAGTGGTAAGCACGAGTCAGGGGTGAAACCATCAGCCCAACTGAAGTGCATGTACACTAATACATGCAGTATGGGTAATAAGAGGAGCTGGAAGCCTTGGTGCAGCAGGAAAACTATGATGTAGTCACCATCACAGAAACGTGGTGGGATGACTCACATGACTGGAGTGCTGTAATCAATGGCTACAGGCTCTTCGGGAGAGACAGGCTAGGGAGAAGGGATGGAGGGGTGGCCCTGGATGTTAAGGAGGCTATAGATGCCATGGACTAGAGATTAAGGACAATCAGGTTGAGTGCCTGTGGGTGAGAATTAGTGGAAAGGCCAACAAGGCTGACATCCTGCTTGGAGTCTGTTATAGATCACCCAACCAGGATGAAGAGGTTGATGAATTATTCTATAAGCAGATGGAAGCTGTCTCAAGATCACCAGCCCTTGTCCTAGTGGGCGACTTTAACCTATCAGATATCTGCTGGGAACTCAACACAGTAGAGAGGAGTCAGTCTTAGGTTCTTAGAGTGTATGGAGGATAGCTTCTTATCACAGCTGCTGTGTAAGCCTACCAGGGGAGAGGCCCTGCTCGACTTACTCTTTGCAAATAGAGAAGGGCTGGTGGGAGATGTGGTGGCCGGAGGCTGCCTGGGGACCAGTGACCATGAAATAACTGAGTTTTCAATATGCAGTTAAACTAAGAGGGGCATCAACAAAACTTCCTCTATGGACTTCCAGAGGGCAGACTTCAGATTACTTAAGGAACTAACTCAGAAGGTACCTTGGGAAACAGCCTTTAAACCAAAGGGGTCCAGGAGGGCTGGACCTACTTCAACAAAGAAATCTTGAAGGTGCAGGAACAGGCTGTCCCAATGTGCCAGAATATGAGCCGACAGGGTACACGGCTGGGCTGGATGGGCAATGAGATTCTGAACAAATTAAGGGGAAAAAAGAGGGTGTATCACCTTTGGAAAAAAGGGGGAGGTAACCCATGAAATATTCAAGGATGTTGCTAGGTCATATAAAAAAACTTAGAGAGGCAAAAGCCCATTTAGAACTTAGACTAGCCACCGCTGTGAAGGACAATAAAAAATATTTTTATAAATATATTAATGGCAAAAGGAGAGGCAATGACAACCTCCACTCGTTAGTGGGCATGGAAGGGAATATAGTAACAAAAGAGGAAGAAAAGGCAGGTATTTAATGGCTTCTTTGCCTCAATTTTCAATAGTAGGATAGGTTGTCTTCCAGACAACTAGCAGATGGAGTCGGGGGCAGTATAGTATACCTGTAATCCAGAAGAAAGAAGTTTGAGAACTGCTGAGCCACTTGGATCCCCACAGGTCTATGGGACCAGATGGGATCCATCCTAGGGTAATGAGAGAGCTGGCAGATGAGCTGGCCAAGCCATTCTCCGTCATTTTTCAACAGTCCTGGCTCACTGGTGAGCTCTCAGATGACTGGAAGCTGGCCAATGTGATGCCCACCCACAAGAATGGCCAGGAGGAGGAGCCAGGGAATTACAGGCCTGTCAGGCTGACCTCAGTGCCAGGCAAGACTATGGAAAAGGTCATCTTGAGTGCAATCACACAGCACCTGCAGGATGACCAAGGGATCAGGCACAGCCAGCATGGATTTAGAAGGCGCAGGTCCTGCTTGACCAACCTGATCTCCTTCTATGATCAGGTGACCTACCTGGTGGATGTGGGGAAGGCTGTGGATGTAGTCTACCTGGACTTCAGCAAGGCCTTTGACACTGTCTCACATAACAAACTCCTGGCCAAGCTGGCAGCCCATGACTTGGACAGGAGCACTCTGTGCTGGGTTAGGAACTGGCTGGAGGGCTGGGCCCAGAGAGTGATGGTGAATGGTACCAGACAGAAAGGGACCTGGGGGTACTGGTTGACAGTAGGCTGAACATGAGCCCAGGTGACCAAGAAGGCCAATGGCATCCTGGCCTGGATCAGGAATAGTGTGGCCAGCAGGAACAGGGAAGTCATTCTGCCCCTGTACTCAGCACTGGTTAGACCATCCCTTGAGTACTGTGTCCAGTTCTGTGTCCCTTCAGTTCAAGAAAGATGTTGAGTTTCTTGACTGTGTCCAGAGAAGGGAAACAAAGCTGGTGAGGGGTATGGAGTGCAAGCCCTATGAGGAGTGGCTGAGTGAGCTGAGGTTGTTTAGCCTGGAGAAGAGGAAGCTCAGGGGAGACCTTATTGCCGTCTACAACTACCTAAAGGGTGATTTTCGCCAGGTGGGGGTTGGTCTCTTCTCCCAGGCAACCAGCAACAGAACAAGAGGACACAGTCTCAATCTGTGCAAGGGGAAGTTTAGGCTTGATCTTAGAAAACTAAGCTCTTAAGAGAGAGTGATTGCCCATTGGAATGGCTGCCCAGGGACGTGGTGGGGTCATGTCCCTGGAGGTGTTTAAGAAAAGACTGGATGAAGCACTTAGTGCCATGGACTAGTTGATTAGTTAGGGTTGGATGATCAGTTGGGCTGGATGATCTTGGAGGTTTCTTCCAACCTGACTGATTCTGTGATTCTGTAGTTTACTGTTTCTCATTGAAATGACTTTATACTTATTGTTCTGTTTTACATTTTCTTTTAAGAGAGGATTAAATGAAAAAAAAATTTGAGTGGCATTCATACTTGCATGGGTTGAGTTGAGTCTGCTGCTGATACTCATAACACAATGCATCATGCCAGCTTCAAAATGAAAGTGCTGACTGGAGTGAAGTATTATGGGTCTTGAAGTTCAGATTGTAATATGAGAGATTTCCTATTCCGATTACAGCTTTTCGTTTTCCGGGCTTGTGATGTTTTTTCCAACTGGGCTGGCTCTAGGATGAGGAGGCATGCTGGAGGGTAGGTCATTTGCTTCTGCTGCTGTTTCTGCATTTTGCTGAGCTTTTCTGAAAATTCTTTAATATAATTGTGGTTTATATTATCTCACTTAGAGAACAACTCTTTTTTTCTCAACCCAAAGCTTTTTGTGTGTGTGTTACATTCCCTCACTTCTGTGCCTGGGGGAGTGGGCTGTGTTAACTCACTACAATACTGTATAGAAAGGGGAAAGGAAATGAAGTGCAATAACAGAATAGCATTTATCAATTCCATATTGGATGTATCTATTAACTATTTTTAAAAAATTAAAAATAAGGAAAAGAAAAAATGGAAGGAAAATAAAAGGAAAAAATAAAATAAAACATATATGATAAAAGACAGGAGAAAAAAAATATCATTCATTCCACAAAAATGCAGCAGGGCCTTTAATTTCAGATTATATTTACATGCAGTCCTTTAAGTTTATGTGTGATTTTATTGATGTAATTAGCCCATTTAACAAATTCCGGTCTACCTGCTAAGGGGCATCTGGGACCACTGTAATGTAGGAAAAATAGATAAAAATAATAATGCAAACTATATTCAAACCCCATAATGATACAATTGAAACAGAACTACTTATATGTTTAGCTAAATCCACCTATCACTGTTTTGATTGCTTATGAAACCTAATAACAATATCCAAACTACCAGTCCTCACATACCTACCATTTATCTTGTCCGACACTTCTTTTTCATTTGTCCTTGCTGAAGCACCAGAAATTATTCTCATGTAACAAATTCTCACTCAACAAATCTCATACTACTTCAGTCCCATGAAAATATTTCTTTGATAGTGTGTAACAAGTAAAAGCAAATGAGAAATTAAACAGTAAAGGAAGTAGCCATCACTTGGCAATGAATCACATAAAAACACAGTTCTAGTTTGTGGAAATATTCTTTCTCTGAGCAACTCTGTTGAGAAATATCTTAAGATACTAAATGCAAATAATTTCATTAGTATATAAGTATAGACAGTTTGGAAGAAATGTGTGTGAGGTTGGAGAGATCACATAGGGGGGGAGTTATTTCAAAGTTAAACTTATATCTGAATGAAATGAGAAACATCATTTTAGCATATCGATAAAGAAGATGGTGGAAATTAAGATAATAATAATAATAATAATAATAATAATAATAATAATAATAATAATGCCTCTTTTCAGCAATTTATATAAAAAAGTATTAGACTGAATTTAATAAAAACTTTCTCGACATAAGCTTTCACAGCCAAAGTAGTCTCCTATGGGAAATGAAGCGAGTTATTTCTCTTGTACATTTAAAACTAAATCAGACAAAACTCTGTTGGAAACATGACAAGAAGCAATTATGAATCACCAGACTGATGAACTATGTGACATAATACATCTTTTCTCCATTTAATTACATGATTTTGTTACTTAAATCATGTTCTTCCTAATTTCTTAGTAGAAATCTTTCTTGCAGAGTGTTTTGTTCACAACGAAGATGCCAATCATGTTTTTTTATGAAATGCCAGCTATTCTTATGAGTCACATTCTCTTTTATCAATTCATTCTTTCTACAAGGCTCATCAGACAAGAACTTACAATGCAGTGCCATCATGTATTCAATAGCAGTCACTGTTCAGTACACTGTTTGACAATTACACCTACAACCTCATGAAGTTCAATGAGGACAAGTGCAGAGTCCTGCATCTGGGGAGGAATAACAACAGGCACCAGTACAGGTTAGGGGCTGCCCTGCTGGAAAGAAGCTCCACTGAGAAAGACCTTGGAATCCTAGTGGACAGCAAGTTCTCCATGGAACAACAATGTGTTCCTGTGGCCAAAAGAGCCAATGGGATCCTGGGATATATCAAGAAAAGTGCATCCAGCAGGCCTAGGGAAGTTCTTCTACCTCTCTACTCTGCCCTGCTGAGACCACACCTAGAATACTGTGTCCAGTTTTGGACTTCCCAGTTCAAGAGAGACACAGACCTGCTGGAGAGAACCCAATGGAGAGCCACGAGGATGATTTGGGGACTTGAGCATCTCCCCTATGAAGAGAGACTGAGATCCCTGGGGCTATTCAGTCTTGAAAAGAGAAGGCTGAGAGGGGATCTCATAAATGTGTACAAATACATGAGTGGTGGGTTTCAAGTGGAGGGTGCCAGGCTCTTTTCAGTGGTGCACACTGATAAGAAAAACCAGGTTCAAACTTGAACATAGAAGATTTCACTTCAACATGAGGAGAAACTTCTTTACAGTGAGGGTGACAGAGCACTGGAACAGGCTCCCCAGGGGGGTTGTGGAGTCTCCTTCTCTAGAGACTTTCAAAACCCACCTGGATGCGTTCCTGTGCAGACTATCGTAGGCGATCCTGCTTTGGCAGGGGGGTTGGACCTGATGATCTCTTGAGGTCTCTTCCAACCTCTAATGTACTGTGATACTGTAATTGACAGCAAAATATTAGAGGTAAGTCCATTTAATTGAGAATTACAAACTAAAACTTCATTCCTGTTTCTACTTTTACACATTTTACTAAATCATGAAATAGATACTAGCTATCTGTATGATTTGGTGGTATTTCTAGGTCCTACAAGTAAAACTTTCACAGCAGCAATCTGGCTTTGTTCTCACAAAAGCTTTATAGCATAGTACTACCAATATTTTCATGAAAGATTCAGTCGAGTAAAACAGCAAAAATACTTGAACTGAACTTTCAATAAACTGAAAATAATCAGTATTTTTTCATTACAGACAAAGACTTGGACCTTCTATTTCATAGATAACTTCTAAATTCTGAAGCCAGGCAACTAAATTAGATCTTTCTGGATGGAAATTAATCTTTTGTGACCCTGAGTATTTTCAGTGCATATTCTGCATTTAAATCAGTAGATCTATGTTTCCTTTAAAGATACTGAGTAGAGAGACTAATTTTGCAGTGTGATTCATATAGTCTGCTATAGAATCAGAGGAATTTTATTTAAGCTGCTTTGACAATACAATTCAAGCAGGTTGATAAACTTGTGATGACAGCATCTGAAATTAAGAAAGAAATCAGAAAATGGATGGTTAGACGTATCAATGTTCTTCTATTGTTTCATAAATCTGGAATATATGTCAGGAGTTGACATTTAGTATCACAGGCAGAAAGGGATCTGCCTGATTGTCCTCACGGGAAAAAAGATTCTCCTTATATCCAGTATGAACTTCTCTCATTTGAATGTATGGCCTTTGTTGCTAATTTTACTCTTCTCAGAAACCTCTCTGTAGATAACAGGGTAATACCATTATGTTCCCCCAATGTAGTCCCTTCTCAGAGCTGAACAAATCCCCTTTTCTCAGACCCTTCTCACAGGGCAAGTGCTCCAGCCCTGACCATCCTGTTCTCCCTCTGCTCCACTTTACCAAAGTCTTTCCTGTCATGTGGGGCCCCAGACTAGTTGGAATGTTCTAGATGTGGTCTAATAAGTGCTGATTAAGAGGGATAATTCTCTCCTTTGGCCTGCTGACTGTGCTCCTATTAATACAGTCCTGGATGTTGTGGGCCATTTTTGCTGCAAGTCCATGCTGCTATCTAACATAAAACACACCGTCTTCCAAAGGTCTCCAAAGCCTTTTCCACAAAGTAGCTCCCCAGACAGTCGTTCCCCATCTCCCCATCTTGTATTGATGTCAGGCGGGGTCTTCTTTCCCAGGAGCAGGTCTTTGCTTTTGTCTTTGTTGAATTTCATGAAGGTCCCTCACTCTCTGTCCTGAAATAGATCCCTGCCTCAAGCATATTGAGCAGTCCTTCCAGAGTGATGTCACATGCAAATGTGCTGAAAGTGCACTGTGTCATATACTCCAGATCACTGATGAAGCTGCTGAACAGGAGAGGTCCAAGAATGGGCATCTGCAGTACTCCTTTACCTAATGATCTCCAAGGACAGGAGCCTAATCATCTAGCTAGGCCTATCCATCCATACTATAACATCCGGATTTGATAGCAAAATAATGTAGGAGACTGTGTTGAAACACTTGCTTTTCAAGTTACACCTGCTCCTCTCATCCGCAAACCCAGTAATTTTGTCTTGTAAGTCAACCAGGTCATTCAAACTTATCATTGGCATATGCATACAAGTTGTTCCAAATCATTTTATTCTTCATGTAACACAAAGTGTGTCCGAAAAGGATTCGTTCTGAGATTATTCCAGGCAACAAAGTGAGGCTACAAAGCGAGAAGTAAGAAGAAGTAGGAAAATGGAAATACCTTCTATACTGTTCATACTGTTCACTTCCATGCAGAAGATAGATTTACCTAACCTGACTTTTAGATATCTCTTTCTAAGGTACCTTGTGTCTCTTTCTATCTAGTAACCTTTACAGCCAAGACCTGGAAATGGAAACTCCAGATAATTATTTTCTCTGTGGTATCTTAGAATGAGATTAACTGTCCTCTAGAGGTCTCTGTTACTGTCTATTGAATATAAAAGGACATCATGTTGTCTAAAGCACCTGGGGTGGGATTTAGCTCATATATTGTCCAATGTAACACTATGCCTGGCTTCTTGAGTATGGTCAATGAAAATTTAAGATATCAACATGTCTGTGTAGGGGCATATTGACATTTAAGATGCCCTGGGGTATCTGAGATATGTATGACCACCTGTAATGCAGGACTTATTACAGAGTTAGTTGTGTTTGTACTCTTCTCATGTGGCAGTTGAAGGCCAAGATACCCCAAGGTATGAGCCGCTGAACAGCTAAAGGATCTAGAGAGTCATTAGCTTAATCTAAAAAGTAGTGTGTAAGTAAGTGTGATTCATCATGGTTTTGAAAAATAAATATTTTATCAATTGAAACACAAGAAAGAATAAATGAGCAGAAGATTCAATTAGAAATGTGCAAGGGTTGTTAAAACAATTTTTAAATTACATAGAACTAGTGGTGCTGTACACAAAGAAAAGCACTTCAAACAGGATCTGTTAAAATCTGTAACATCTCTTTATATATGTTAAAAAACATATGCATAGTAACAAGCAGCAGGAACAGCATCCTAGGGTAAAAAGGGTGAAATGTGAGGAAATGAACCACTTGAGCACTTTGATTTTACAAAGTGATGACATATTAAGAACACCACAATTTTCTGGATACCTGGATTTCCAAGCCACATCTATTCAACAAATAATATATTCCAAGATCTTTTCTCTAGGCTTGAGGGGAAATAGCAGACAGTGTCTCAAATCTATTTTTAAACTATCTTTCCCATATCTCTTACATTACCTCTTGGTACCACACCTCCATAGTCTCCTAAATTTAGTTGAATTACCACCTGTGAGAATGTTAGCTGACAGAGGAAAAGCCATGCAGTGGTAGAGGTAAGACCATGGATTATTTTAGGTCTGCTCTCAGGCCCATTCCCTGAAACCCTTCAGTTAATTAGTATAAGTATACTTTCTCAGTACTTTGAGATTCCAGTGTAATTTATCTATTAGGTGCACTGATTTAGAGAAAAGAATATTAGTAGAACAAAACCAAGAATAATATTTACCATTCATAGGAAATTTCTGTATCTGGGAGTTTTGTTCTGATTCAGAGTGAAAATTAATTTTTGTAACATTACTATCCTCCACATAGGAAAAAAAAGCTGTTGTCTGTGCTGCCTTCACAAACATCACAGACATTCATTACAAGGAACTTTTTCTGGATTAAGGTTCGGCATTGGAATCAAAGGCACACTTCAATATTAATTCTAGCAGAAGGACCATTATACATTTATATCCTACAAAGCACTAAGTTTTAGGTCAATTACTAGCACAGTTACATGAATTTTGGAGGGAATCCAAACTGTTTAAAGCTGTAGATTTCACATCTTTGTCTTATTTTAAAATAAATTGATGATAGTATGTATTTATAGATACTCAGTCAAGGGTGGTGAGCTAAGGAGTACTGAACCATGTCAGATATTAAAAAGTATATCTACTGATGGATAGTTTGATATTGCAGCATGCTGTGGCAGAAACAATGTAACAATACTTTTAGAATATCGGATTCAAGGGAAAGGTAATGGTTTAGGTGAGACTCTGAACCTCAGGAAGACAACACAAGGAGTAATCACCATATAAGCACACTTTTAATGCCCAAATGGTGTGTATATTTTGTACTAGCAAGTAATTGATCGGGTTTTGAAGTCTTTTTTTTTGGTCCTTGTTTTCAGACCTCTCTAGACACTGCAGTCAGGACTGCTGGCCACATTGCCCTTCAAGAATATCAGATTACTGTTTGGTCGTTTTCCTCTTAAAAGATGCCAGGAAGGTGAAGATTAGATCATAACAGGAACTAATCCAATAGGTATTTTATATCAAACTGGAAAAATTTCAAGAACTCGTCCAGGTGTCTTAATTGCAGTAGGACTGATATGTCCTCCCAGAACATTTCTCTGCATTCAGCATGTCTTTGGTAAATGGAGACACAAATGTTTTCATCTGAAAAGGCCCTTTTTCTTATTTTGAGTGCTTCACAGAAAAAAAAAGAATAACTCTCCCTGAAACGTGTCTCAGGTCCAAAAAAAAGATGCTGGGAGGTCAAATGAAGACCCATACTGTGTATCAGTTTACACTTGGTTACCAGAGAACAGGAAGGGAACTTAAGATTTTGAGTCAGCCAGAGTTGCATTCAGGTGATTCATTCAAGTGTAGACTCAAGCAATGTTGCTCAAAATCTAACGAAAGAAATCTGAAATAATTTTCTCCGCTTTTGTTTGTTTGTGTTTAGTAATGTTTTTATAAATCATGTAAATTGTGAAGTAGTTAAGAACTATCTGTAACATGCAAAATGAGTTGCTGAATGTAGTGGGAGTAGTGGATGTGAGCATGTTGGATGGAGCCCTTGCCAAAAGCCTTGAAGAAAGTAAGGTGTGATAGGGTGAAGTAGAAAATTGTTCTCCAATTAATTAAAAGAGTGGAGATAATTTTTTCAGGAGTAGATGGGAAGCTCCTCAGTGGAAGAAATTCATCAATGAAATTCCATGAGGACACCTGTATGCATCCTTGCTAAATATGGATACATTTGGCAAAATATGTGATTTTTTTCATCTGTGACTTGCAAAAAATCCACCACAAAAGACAAAATTCAGATATGTTGTCAAACAGTAAAGTGCTACTGAAGGATCTTTTACCATAGATTCATCAGAAAATTAAATGGAGACAAAATTTTGTGAAGACGATTTTAAAGCAATTCACATTGAAAAATGCAATCCTGATTTCTTAAATATGAAATGAGAAGTTCTGAACAGGCCTTTGCCACTGAAAAATTACCTTTTCAAGGTAAAAAACTTTATTTTATGAATATGTTCTCTCTATGTTCAAGGTTGACAAAATAAAAACAAAGGAAATAAAACATGTGAAAAATAAAACCAGTCATGGTAGAATATTTTCATATTGGGAATTGGATCCAGAAAACAGGATCTGGAAGATACGAAAAAAGTTTAAAGGCTAGCAATGGTCCTGCACTTGAGTCACAACAACCCCAAGCAACGCTGGAGCTGGAAAGCTGTCTAGCAGAAAGGTACCTGGGGGTTCTAACTGACAAACAGCTGAATACGAACAAGCAGTATGCCCAGGTAGCCAAGAAAGCAAATGGCATCCTGGCTCATATTAGAAATGCTGTGTCCAGCAGGAGTAGGAAGTGGATTGTCCCCTTGCACTTGGCTCCGGTGAGGCCACACCTCAAGTACTGTGTTCAGTTTTGGACACCTCAGTACAAGAGAGAGATGTTGAGGTGCTAGAGAGAGTGCAGAGGAGTGCAACGAAGATGGTGAAGGGCCTGGAGAATAAATCTTATGAAGAACAACTGAAGGAGCTAGGGCTGTTTAGTTTGAAGAGGAGGAGGCTGAGGGAAGACCTCATTGCTATCTACAACTACCTGAAAGGATGTTGTCTAGAGGTTGGTGCTGGTGTCTTCTCACAAGTAATAATCACAGAATCAATCACAGAATCAACCAGGTTGGAAGACACCTCCAAGATCATCAAGTCCAACTGATCATCCAACCCTAACTAATCAACTAGACCAAGGCACTAAGTGCCTCATCCATGCTTTTCTTAAACACCTCCAGGGATGTTGACTCCACCACGTCCCTGGGCAGCCCATTCCAATGGGCAATCACTCTTTCTCTGCAGAATTTCTTCCAGCCTAAACCTCGCCTGGCACAGCTTGAGACTGTGTCTTCTTGTTCTGTTGCCGGTTGCCTGGGAGAAGAGACCAATCCCCACCTGGCTACAGCCTCCCTTCAGGTAGTTGTAGATGGCAATAAGGTCTCCCTTGAGCCTCCTCTTCTCCAGGCTACACAACCCCAGCTCCCTCAGCCGCTCCTCATAGGGCTTATGCTCCAGACCCCTCACCAGCTTTGTTGCTGTTCTCTGGAAACAGTTGAGCAACTCAACATCTTTCTTGAACTGAGGGGCCCAGAGCTAGACACAGTACTCAAGGGGTGGTCTAACCAGTGCTGAGTACAGGGGAAGAATGACCACACTATTCCTGATACATTCCAGGATGCCATTGGCCTTCTTAGCCACCTGCACACACTACTTGCTCATGTTCAGCCTACTGTCAACCAGCACCCCCAGGTCCCTTTCTGCCTGACCGTTCTCCAGCCACTCTCTCCCCAGCCTGTAGCACTGCATGGGGTTGTTGTGGCCATTGTGTAGAACCCAGCACTTAGATGTGTTAAATCTCATTCCATTGGACTCTTCCCACCTGTCCAGCCTGTCAAGGTCCCTCTGCAGAGACCTCCTACCCTCTAACGGATCGACACCTGCCCCCAGCTGGTGTCATAAATGTCAGAGCAACAGGGAACGGCCTCAAGCTGTGACTGTGTAGATTTAGACTGGACAGTAGGGAACGTTTTTTTCATGGAAAGAGTGGTCAGGCTGCCCAGGGAGGTGGTTAGTCACCAACCCTGGATGTGTTTAAAGGTGGTTTGGATGTGGTGCTTGGGGATATGGTTTACAGGGTGAACCTTGTAGAGTAGAGTTATGAGTTGGACTTGGTGATCCTGAGGGTCTTTTCCAACCTGAATGTTTCTGTATGATTCTGTGATTCTGTGAATAGATTTGAAATGGCTTCTTTGAAAACAGCAATTGAGCAGAATAGAACAATTAACACTGAGCAGAGAAAATAAATGTGGAGACCATAAAAGCTTAAACAGCAGATTTCCTTTTGTTTTCAGTTTTAAAACCCTTGCCTTTCATTCTCACCAAAATATATTACTTTTATGTGGCAAAATAACAGTATCCTTGTCCCTTTGTTTTTAAATGAGAAAAGAAATTCCTTACTATGAATTCTATATCTCCTGATATTTATTTTTGAGGTACAGTACAACATAGTCACACTAAATGTTTTGTTGTTGGTTTTTTAAAGTTGGTTTCTCTAGGAAAAAATAATTGACTGGTATACTACTGGTATAGTGAGGTATCTATATGCTACATAAAGCTGATAAAAATTGATTTCTGTATTAAGCAGAAATGGCTGTGTCACCTTGAAAAAAGATTTCTGCTTCTCTTACATAAAGAATCCAAGGTTTGCTTTGGCAGTTCACTGACTGTTCAGTTGTAAAAAAAGGTTTTACTAATAACCTGCTTGAAGAAAAAAAAACCAAAATCCATTTATTCTTGTTTTTTATAGGATATGTTTCAAATGACAATCTTAAATAACTATGCCATAGGTTTTGCATTGGGTTATTATTTGATGGTCACAGGGGGATGTTGAGTTTTTGTTTTGTTTTGTTTAAAAAATAAATAGAACACTAAGCATTTCAAGTATTTACTAAATTGAAGTTTAACTTAAAGTGTCATGGTTTGTAAAAACTGCAAAGAATTGACCTTGAGATTCAGCCTCAGTGTATAAAAAGCCAGCCACTATATTTTGGGGGATGGAGGGAGCATGTGGGAGTTATAGGAGATTCAGATACAGTAGGCTTAGTCACCAGTGGCATTAAGAACCAAAGAAATCAGAAAGAAAGCATCCAATCACAGGGCAAAAGTTACAAAACATGGCAGATATTTTTGTGTGCCCCTGCTCTTGAAAGACTGTGCCCAAACTCTGACTCACTTCAAACAGAACCAAAAGTTCTATAAACACATATTTCATATGACATTTTAAAGTTGAAGTCAAAAGGAAATGGCCCAGAGGAGGTGTAAACTAGATTTGAGGGGGGAAAAAAAATCCATAAGGGTTGTCAAGCATTGGAACAGGCTGCCCAGAAAACTGGTTGAGTCACCATGCCTGAAGGTATTTAAAAGACATGTAGATGTGGTGCTTAGATGTATGATTTAGTGGTGGTCCTGGTAGTGCTAAATTTGGTTGGACTTTATGATCTTAAAATTCTTTTCCAACCTAAATAATTCCATGTTTCTACAAAGATTTTTGTCTTGAGGTATACTGTAATCTGGTAAATTTGTGTGCACATCTGAGCTTCCATGCTTGGTAAGAGCTTCATCTTAACATTATTGCAGGTTGACTTAAGAACTACCTCCTTATTCACAACTTAATTTGTATGGGGGGGAAAGCCTAAAAGTGAAGGCTGGAAAGAGATGCATTTATTAATTCATTACTAAAGTAAAATCCTTTATCTGGACAACTGAAAGACTGCCACCTCAAAGTGGTTTATGAAATACATTCATTCTCAATCTTATTTAAAAACCAAAATTTTCTACAGGAAAGTAGATATTAAATATTTTTTTTCTTCTAATTGTTTACTTTATAACCACTTGGACTGTTCTTTTGAAGATAATTTTACTGCTTAGGGATTTTGTTTTGCTGAAGAATTACCTTGTGCGAACACTTTGAACTAGCTTTGTGTCAGCAGTCTAGCTGTAGCTGGCTCAGCTGCACAGCTAGGAAAATCAAGCAACACAGAATGACTAAATTAATTACAGAATATAAAAAAAAAAATCTTCCATACACATTCAAGCATGTTTTATCTCACGCACACTTCATTTCATATTTCTATCAAGTGAGATAGAAATATCAGCTGAGACAGAAAATTTAACCAAGACTCCACCTGTAGGGAGATAGCAAACTTTGAATAACTTTCAAGAAAGCTGTGTTTTGTCTTTGAGTTGGATACAACATAAACACCTTGTAACTGAAGAGAAAGACTAGGCAGAAGCTGACTGGATATGCTGAGAAGCTTGTTTGTCAGTATTAACCTATTGTATGCTTTGCTTGGACACATGTCAGTGGAAGGATAGCCCATTGGGATGTGACAGCTCTGTGATAGAAAAGTATGTAAGTTGACTATGTAACACAGTAGGTGCTATTCTTAGTGCTTTGCTTTTGCTTTGTGCTTTTTGCTTAGTGCTTTTGGCTTTTTGAAAAGACACTTTAACAATAAATGCTTTCACCTTTCGCAGTAAGAATCTTCTCATGTTGTCTTCACCTGAAAATATCTTGGCACACAGCCTGTGGAGAATAGTGCTCATAGCAATCATATCCACCTGGAATACTGTGTGAAGCTTTGGAGTCCTCAGCACAAGAAGAACACAAACCTGTTAAAGCAAGTCCAGAGGAGGTCCACAAAAATTAACAGAGGGCTGGAACACCTCTTCTGTGAAGAAAAGCTGAGAGAGTTGATGTTGTTCAGTCTGGAAAACAGAAGGTGGCCTTTGAGACCTTAAAGGGGGCCTATAAGAAAAATAAGAACATTCTTTTTATCAGGGCCCACTGCATCAGGATAAGGGGTAATGATTTGAAACTAAAAGAATGTAGATTCAGGATAGATATAAGGAAGAAAGTTTTTACAATGAGGGTGGTGAAACTCTGGGACAGTTGTAGGTGCCCCATCTCTAGAACCATGCAAGGCAGGTTGGGTGGGGCTCTGAGCAACCTGGTCTATTTGAAAATGTCCCTGCTTGTTGCAGGGATGGTTGGATTAGAAGACTTTATAAGCTCCTTTCCAACCAAAAACATTCTAGAATTCTGTGGAATACACGACTGACATAGATATTTTAGTGTGTAGACATGAGGTTTATAAGGGGCACAAGAGTTGTTTTTTGATCTCCCATTGTGAGGAGCTTAAGTCTCTCCAATTAAAATGTCCCTCCAAACTTGTCCTCATGCTGAAAACATAAAAAGAAACCTCAACTATTGTTTTGCTACTGAAAATACATTTTGAAGTTGAGTCATTATCCTACACTTGCAAAAAAGCTTGGCTTGAGTTCACAAATCTTTTATCTTATGTCTTTTACACAGTGCTCATTATTCAAACAAAATACAGGAAAAGGTAGCACAAAATAATTTTCCTCTTTGAAAATATCTTGTCAATTGGAAAAGGGAGGAGGACTTGAATTAAAAAAAAAAAGACAAAAAAAGACTTTTTTCCACTTTGATAACAAATTGATTTGGAATGTTTTGCTTTTCATTCCTTTAAAACAATGTTAACAAAAATGGTAGTAAAAAGCAGACCTCATGAGTATCTAAATAATAATTTTATTTAAAAAAGATCTTATAGTATTAATTCCTTTGAATATTGGTTAACTAAGACAAAATACATGGAAACTGATTTTAGAGAGAGAACCATTATAAAATGTTCTGCTCATTTATGATAGGTCTGCTCTTCCTACACTTATTTTTGAAAACTTAATCTTTTTTTTCACTTCCTTTTGAAACTACTGTCTTAAACATGTTACTGAAGTGAGGAGCTCTCCTAGGCCCTGGTATCAACAAGAAATGTTATTCTGGTGATTTGCTATGCTCTGAAATGCAAACCAAAAATGCTTATAGCTTGTAATTTGTGGATTGTTATATTAAATAAAACTACAAGTAACAACATCCTTTGATTAGTTGGTTGTTCAAAAGCATACCTGCGTGTTTTGTTGTAATTCTATTGGATTTTTTTATTCTATTTGATTTTGTTTCCAAGTTCTGATTTGAGGATTTCATTAACATTCTTTCAAACTACAAAAAAATCATACTGTGAGATGATGAATTAAATTTGTCTACATAACCCTTTCATTTACATCACCCATATTTCTTTCTACTTTTTTTTTTTCCTCCTTTCACTTCCTGGCTCTTCAAGATTATTGCTGTCTGGAATTAAATTGTAAATTGTAGCAAGACTTATCCTCTCTCAAGACACGACAGAAATTGTTCAAGTAGTTACAGACAAAAAGAAGACTACTATCAACTAGCATTGATGTATTGCTAAGAAACCCAAGAAAAGGCTGTGAAAGCAAGTGAACTGTTTAACAGTACAGGCACCAGTACAGGCTGGGGGCTGCCCTGCTGGAAAGCAGCTTCACAGAGAAAGACCTTGGAGTGCTGGTGGACAGCAAGTTATCCATGGAACAACAAGGTGCCCTTGTGGCCAAGAGATTCAATGGGATCCTGGGATGTATCAAGAAAGGTGTGTCCAACAGGTCTAGGGAAGTTCTTCTACCTCTCTACTCTGCCCTGGTGAGACCACACCTGGAATACTGTGTCCAGTTTTGGGCTCCCCAGTTCAAGAGAGACACAGACCTGCTGGAGAGAATCCAACAGAGAGCCACGAGGATGATTAGGGGACTTGAGCATCTTTCTTATGAAGAGAGACTGAGATCCCTGGGGCTATTCAGTCTTGAGAAGAGAAGGCTGAGAGGGGATCTGATGAAAGTCTATAAATATGTGAGGTGTGAGTGTCAAGTGGAGGGGGCCAGGCTTTTCTCGGTGGTTCACAGTGATAAGACAAGGAATAGTGGGTTCAAACTAGAACATAGAAGATTTCACCTTGACATGAGGAGAAACTTCTTTACAGTAAGGGTGATGGAGCACTGGAACAGGCTCCCCAGGGTGGTTGTGGAGTCTCCTTCTCTGGAGACTTTCAAAACCCACCTGGATGCATTCCTGTGTAGACTTTCCTAAGTGATCCTGCTCTGGCAGATGGGTTGGACCTGATGATCTCTTGAGGTCCCTTTCAACCTCTGATATATTCTGATACTGTGAAACTGTGAACAGTAAGATTTGATGTATGTTTTAGCATTCTTTACAATGAATCTATTCTCCACAACTTCAAATTCTGACAGCTTTACAGAGTGTTCAACAGTATCTGTAAAGAAAAAGCTGTATCTAAATTAATCGTTCACTAAGAGCTGCTATTCAGTAGCATGTTGAATGATTAATCAGAAATGCATGAACTGCTCAAGTATAGCAGAACAGTTCAGAAGACAGTCCATGTCTTCATGACTAAAGGCACGGTAGATAAATCTCTAGTCCTGCAGACGAATAATGTAGAATTTCTTGTGTCTATATCCATCAGTTAAGGTTCATCAGAGTGGGCTGGCCACATTTAACTACAAAAAACTTTCCCAGAGACTTTCTGCACCCTCAGCAACATTCCTTATTTCTTCAGTAATTTTTCAGCTACAAGTACCTGAAGAAATATGGGGATTATTTCACAGCTCACTAGAATAATAGTTTCACTGAAGATTTTCCTTCATATTGCAAGAGTTGGACTAGCTGACCTTTAAAGATCCCTTAGGATCTTTAGGAAGATCCTTCCTTAGGAAGGCTAAGCCCTTCCAAAAGTCATGGAATCATAGAATGGCTTCAGTTGGAATGGACCTTAAAGATCACCTAGTTCCATCACACTGCCGTGGATAAGAATCCCTTCCACTAGACCATGGTGTTCAAAACATCATTCAGCCTGGTTTTAAAGACTTCTCTGGGCAACCCAATACAGTGTTCCATCACCCACATAGTGAAGAACTTCTTCTTAATGTCTAATCTAAATCTATCCCCTAATCATCTTTGTGGTTCTCCATTGGACCCTCTCCACAAGATCCATGTCCTTGTCTTGGGGGCTCCAGAGGTGGATGCAGTACTCCAGGAGAAGTACTTCTGTGGGATCTCACAGGGGCAGAGTGGAGGAGCATAATCACCTCCCTTCACCTGCTGGCCACACATCTTTTGATGCAGCCCAGAACATAGATGGCTTTTTGAACTGGAGTGCATATTGAAAACTCATATCAAGTGCCTCATCAGCCAGCACCCTCAAGTAATTTTCTTCAGGGCTGCATTCAATCCACTTATCACCTGTATTTATGCTTGGTATTGCCCCAACCCAAGTGCAGGACCTTGCAGCTGGCCTTGTTGAACTTCATGAGGTTGGCATGGGCCCACCTCTCCAGCTTGTCAAGATCTCTCTGGATGGCATCCCTTCTCTCCAGTGCTTTGACTGCACCATACAGCTTGGTGTCATTGGCAAACTTGCTGAGAGTGTACTCGATCCCACTGTCCATGTCATTGCCAAAGATGTTAAACAGCACTGGTCCCAGTACCCATGACCTCTGATGGACTCCAGTTGTCACAGGTCTCCATTTGGACACTGAGGCAGCCATTGATCACAACTCTTTGAGAGCTGCCATCGAGCCAATTCCTTATCCACCAAGTGGTCCACCCATCTAATCCATGTCCCTCTGATTTATAGATCAGGATGTTGTGCAGGACAGTGTCTAATGATTTTCACAAGTCCAGGAGGATGACACCAGTTGCTCTTCCTTTACCCACCAATGCTATTACCTCATCATAAAGAAACACCAAATTTGTAAGGCAGGATGGGTGCCACTAACCATCTCCTTGTTTTCTGTGTGCCATAGCAGAGTCTTCAAGAGGATCTGCTCCATTATCTCATCAGGCACTTAGGTGAGACTAAATGGCCTGTAGTTCCCTTGGTTGTTTTTATCTACCTTTTTGAAAATGGAAGTTATAGATCCCCTTTTTCAGTCAGTGGGAACTTCAACAGACCGCCATGATACTTCAAATATAATGGAAAATGGCTTTCCAACTTCATCTGCTGTTTCCCATGGATGGAATTTGTCAGGGCCCATGGACTTGTGCACCTTCAAATTCATTGCATAGTCTTAAACACAGACTTCTCTTACAGATCTCCTGTTTCCTTCTGGAGAGAGCCAGCATTTCCCCTGGTCTTACTTTTCTCATTGATGTACTTTTAAAACCTTTTCCTTTTGCTCTTGATGTCCCTATCTGGCTTTAATTCTCTCTGGCCCTTAGCTTTCCTATCCAGATTCCTGACTGCTTGGACAAATTCTTTGTATTCCTCTATCGTGGGCTGAGTTGAACATGCCGATGTGTATTCAGTACCATGCAGATGTCATGCCAGTTTCAAATGAAGTGCTGGCTAGAGCTAGAGCAAAGTATCATGGGGCTTGAAGTTCAGGCTGTAATATGAAAGTCTTCCTGTTCCAGCTGCTGCTTTCGGATCCTGGGTTTGGGGTATTGGTATTTTCTGCTGGGCTGGCTGCTTGTGTCAGTGTGAGCTGAAATTCCCCCCACACCAACAATAACCAGGCTAGCCCAGTCTGGAAGCAAATGAAAGCTGTATTTACAAGCAGATCTACAATCTATGATGAAATGCGATGAATATGTACAAGTATACACAATTTACAACATTTACAAATATATACAATCAACAGAAAAACACAACCAAGATCCCTTTGCTTCCCCCCAAGGGGACCTTTCCCAAGGGGCCTCTCTCCCAGGGGCTTCCTCCCCCAGACCCCCCTGGCAGAAAGCAGTTAGTCAGGTAGAAGCAAAGGGGCCGTTAACTTAGCTTGCCAAGGTCAGTGCGTTATCTTCAGCCAGAAGAGAAGAAGAAACAGCAACCAGACAGCCCAGCAAGTTGCCCCGACTGCCCCACTTTGTTTTGAGTAGCAGTTCTTAAACATTTCTGTCTATCCAATGGAAGTGTTTAGAATAATCATTATTTTGCTTTCTTACACCCAATAGTGACTTATTTACACTCTTTCACTTTTTCTGCTTGAACTTTGCAAAGAAAAATTAAAAAGACAGTTTCAAACCATCACACTGCTGCATGGGCACAATAGTTTTATTGCTGACTTCTGCTGTTTCTTCTGCTTTTGCTGCATTTTTCTGCAACTGGGCTAAGGTAATTGTGGATCATATCATCTCATTCAATTCGTTATCTCAACCCAGAGTTTTTTTCTGTTACTTTCCCTCCTGTCTGTGGGTTTCAAAGTGTCAAAATAATTGGAAGCTTTCATAATTTGTGCCTGAAAGTGTTTAAAGTTTTGCAATTAATACACACATTACAGAAAGCAAAGCTGTTATTCTAATTTCAGCATTGTGCTTGTAAAACAGTAAAAACCTACTACGTTATACTATGAAAATACATTTTGTTTTTTAAACATGCTTTAAAAATTCACTTTATGTGAATTTTAGAAAACTGTTACAGTGCAAGTTAGACATTGTCCATTGTTTTAATTATTCACTATTTCTTCTGGCAATACCATATTAAAAATTTATATAACAGTAGGGTTTTTTTTCACTTCCTTTTGCTTAAATAAACAGCCATAAGATATTTCAACAAGATTCATCATTACCAACTTCATCTAGCAAAGTCAAATTATTATTCAGCACAGCAGGAGGTGCAGAGCAGAAACATATCTGAAGGCTCCCCCTAAAAATGCGATAAACATTCAGCATGCCTTACAGTCACTTAATCAATTGCAATGCTATCAACATTACCAAATGTATTTTGAAAACAGAGAAATAGGTACCTCAGAAAGACATGGCAGAAAACATAGTTTGAACACAGTCTGATTTTCTCGTCAGATGAAAAACTATACCTCAAACTGACAAATATGAAAAATCATAATGTCATTTTTTTTATATTTTAGAGAAGTAGCACAGCATAAAAGCACCACCCAGTACAGCCTTCAGAATGATAGGAAGGGATACATCAATATTTGCTTACCTAGGTCTTTTGTGTACATTTTTTGACATGACCAGAACTGATAACTACTGGGAGTTACAGTGTATGCTAACTCATGTGAAATTTAGGTTGCAGTAGTTTAGTTTATACAAACTATACTAGGAAGGGAAGTGTCAAATACATGACAAAGCTTATCCATTTAACCTTTCAGGTGCAACCCTGACATCTTTCTGAGTTTTCATATTATATTGTCAGCCTACGGTTTCAAGCATATATTTGCAATGTGTCAAATGGGGTTGGGTTTTTTCCTATGCACCCTGGTGAAATAGATAGCAAGAAATGACACACAGTAATGGAAGAGAAAAAAAAAAGAGTTGAAACTTAATATACTCTGGAGCTCTTAACAGTGCTATTTGGCACCTGCAGCTTCTTGGGATTCTCACATCACCAGGGAGTCTCTCAGAGGTGTGTCATGATAAAAGAGTCAGGTTGAACAAATATTGTCTCTGTATATCTGGCAGAATTGGTAGAAGTACAGCTTACTAAAACTTGGTGACAGAAGACTGTCATTTCCTCCCTGCCTGCCTTCCTACTTTCCTGCCTCTCTGTCTGCTCATCTGCATGTCCTTCTATCCATACATCTTTCCTTAATCTTTCTTGCTCCTTCCATCTGTTTTTCTTTCCATCTTTCTTTCTAGTCTTTCTGTTTTTCTTCATCTACCTGTCTGCATTCCTTTCTTTCCTTCTTCCTTTTATTCTTTCTTCCCTCACTTCTGTCTTCACAGTGCTATTACTTGAGAAGTAAAGCATGTCTTTAATGCACTGTGACAATTTCCTAAAGTAACAGAATCACAGAATGTTAGGGTTTGGAAAGCCCCTCCAAATATTATCTACTCCAACCTCTCCGATAAAGCAGGTTTATGTAGGTCAAGTCCGTTTGCATCTTAATAACTGCTCTTAATGTATTTCTCGGAAGTTGCAGGTAATGTTGTAGAGAGCAAAAGAGCTGTGGGTAATGTTGTGGAGAGCACAGAGCCTACACCAGGTTGAACTTCTTCTTACTGATTTTAGAGAATAATTTTTGGTATGAAACATGCCCTGCAAGTTATGTTCTTGGGATTTGTCTGCAGTTAGTTCCCTACAAAAGAGACACCAGAAACAAACATGGATGCAGTATAGATACTGGGTTGATATGGACCTGAAAGAAAATTACAAACAAGTAATTTGATTGTGAATGTATGTCTAAAGTTATTCTACCCTACTTCCCTGTCAGCATAGTATGGTGTTATCAACTGGGGCATACTACTAACTCTGCAGATGTAGTTTTCCTTTACGTGAAACTGGGAACATGGGAAAAGATAAAAAGACAATGAAGATGTGGAGTCAGGACACTACCATGTAGTGACTACACTGTGTCGATGTGAGCTGAAATTCCCCCCCCCACCAACAATAACCAGGCTAGCTCAGTCTGGAAGCAAATGAAAAGCTGTATTTACAAGCAGAGTCTAGAATCTACAATGAAATGCAATGAATATGTACAAATATACAAAATTCACAACATTCACAAATATATACAATCAACAGAAAAAGCACAATCGATCTCCCTTTGCTTCCCCCCAAGGGGACCCTCCCAAAGGGGCCTCCCTCTCCCAGGAGCTTCCCCCCCAGACCCCCCTGGACAGAGAAGCAGAGTTAGTTAAGCAGAAAGTTGTTAACTTAGCTGCCAAGGTCAGTGTGTTATCTTCAGCCAGAAGAGAAGAAGAAACAGCAGCCAGACAGCCCAGCAACTGCCCCCACTGCCGAAAGCAGAATGTGCAGAATGCCTACTTTGTTTTGGGTAATAGTTCTTAAACATTTCTATCTAACCAATGGAATATCCAATGGAATGCTTTCTTACACCCAATAGTGACTTATTTACATTCTTTCACTTTCTCTGTTCTGAACTTTGCAAGGAAAAATTAAAAAGACAGTTTCGAACCATCGCACTACACTTAAGCCTAGACACTAGGAAGCCTTATGTTTGCTTTTTTATTTTTATTTTTTGAACTTTTCACGTGAGGTTAGAGCATAAAACAGATTTACAAAAACTATATCAAATCTTTTTCTTCCTTCCTACAAATTAATCATTGCTACTCAAAAATCAAGCTGCTAGGTACGTGTTTGAGATTTCAGCAGCTAATGGGGGACCCAAAAGGAAAGGTAAACATAATTCCAATATTGTTGGTTAAGATGCACAGGTTTCTGAATTATTTCATTGGTCTTTTAACATATCCCTCAGGTGAAAAAAGGCTCAAGCAGCTCAGCAGGAAAGCTAGTGTAATGTATTCACCCTGGATCGTTAAAACTTTGGAAACTGTATTTTTTCATCCACTCTTGGGCAGGGATTACAAACTGTACTATCAGTTCTGCAGATGCCAAGAACTGAAGCTACTGTTCTATTCGTACCTTGAAGCTTTCCATCCCTAAGGATACCTTCTTTATGGAAACTATTGATTTCTGCCCTCTGATGCACAGTCGCTCACAAAGTATTTTAGTTTTCTGTTTGCCTGCATGACTTTTATAGAAGAAATCATTGATTTTTGCTTTTTTTGTAATAGGTTTCTAAAATAGTTCTTTAAAAACTTACCTTTCTTCCTCTTTAGTGTCAGTAGAAAGAAGAAAAGTGAAAAATATAGAAAGGAACTCATTTTTTCATTGAATTTACAATGCATGTGGGATACATATATGCAGACTTTATAGGACCGTTACATACATTAGCTGTAGTCCTCCAAGTCTGTTTTCTAGGGAAAATGTTCCTTATAAAACAAATTAAAGTTACTAATTTGCAAGTACTCTTATTTTGTTATCATGTAGATGTCATAACAGCATTCGTATTCTTTCATGCTAAGGTTTCTACACAAGTGAACTTTTACATCAAGATGCTTGTTGGATAAAGCTCAAAACTAAGCTTTCATTTGGTTGTAAGTCAGGAAGTTCTCCATTTTATTATTTTTCTTCTTTTCTTCAGAATACCTCTTTAGAGTCAGTAACAACATATTCATACTCCTGGCTTTATTCTCTTGGAATGGTCCTCTGTAAATTGGTTTCCATTAAACATCCTCATCTATATCCTCATCTGTATGTCCAAAAAAATGACAGAATCCTGACCTATCAGCAGTCTAGAGCAAGATCATGTGACCTATACTTAAATCTGAGATAAAGAACTTTGCATTAATTTAACATTTGTGTGTTACATGTTATATTCTCTTTCTATGAATCTCTTATAGTCAACATTTCTCTACCTTTGGGAGAAAAGGTCTGTTCTACCTTGGGATTACAGAGGGAACGGCAATGGAGTAGATACTAGAAAATTCCACTGTTCCAGAGGAAAAACAAAATAACAACAAATGAGGATACTGAAAAGTCTCACAGAATCAATCAGGTTGGAAGAGAGCTCCAAGATTATCAAGATCACCCAACTCTAACTAATCAACTAGACCATGGCACTAAGTGCTTCATCCACGCTTTTCTTAAACACCTCCAGGGATGTCAACCCCACCACCTCCCTGGGCAGCCATTCCAATGGGCAATCACTTTCTGTGAAGAAGCTCTTCCTAACATCCAGCCTAAACTTCCCCTTGCACAGATTGAGACTGTGTCTTCTTGTTCTGTTGCTGGTTGCCTGGGAAAAGAGACCAATCCCCACCTGGCAAAAATCACCCTTCAAGCAGTTGTAGATGGCAACAAGGTCTTCCCTGAGCTTCCTCTTCTCCAGGCTAAACAACTCCAGCTCCCTCAGCTCACTCCTCATAGGGCTTGTGCTCCAAACCCCTCACCAGCTTTGTTGCTCTTCTCTGGACACAGTCAAGAAACTCAACATCTTTCTTGAACTGAGGGACACAGAACTGGACACAGTACTCAAGGGATGGTCTAACCAGTGCTGAGTACAGGGGCAGAATGACTTCCCTGTTCCTGCTGGCCACACTATTCCTGATCCAGGCCAGGATGCCATTGGCCTTTTTGGTCACCTGGGCACACTGCTGGCTCATGTTCAGCCTACTGTCAACCAGCACCCCCAGGTCCCTTTCTGCCTGACTGTTCTCCAGCCACTCTCTCCCCAGCCTGTAGAGCTGTATGGGGTTGTTGTGGCCAATGCGTAGAACCCAGCACTTAGATGTGTTAAATCTCATGCTGTTGGACTCTGTCCACATGTCCAGCCTGTCAAGGTTCCTCTGCAGAGCCCTTCTACCCTTTAACAGATCAGCCCTTGCCCCCAACTTGGCTTGGTGTCATCTGCAAACTTACTGATTGATGGACTCAATCCCCTTGTCCAAATCATCAGTAAAGATATTGAACAGGATTGGGCCCAACGCGGATCCCGGGGGACACCACTAGTGACTGGCCGCCAACTGGAAGTGGCACCATTCACCACCACTCTCTGGGCCCAGCCCTCCAGCCAGTTCCTAACCCAGCACAGAGTGCTCCTGTCCAAGCCATGGACTGCCAGCTTGGCCAGGAGTTTGCTATGTGGGACGTTGTCAAAGGCCTTGCTGAAGTCCAGGTAGACTACATCTACAGCCTTATAAGTTAAGTAGTTTGTGCTTAAGTTATTGCAGCACTGTTGTACTAGAAAACTGTGAAAAGGACCTAGTTTTCTGCCTCTCTAAACTGTTCAGTTTTAATAGTGGAATCTTATGTGCCTTGGGTGTAGCAAGGCCTTGAACAAACTGCTGGTTATCCATGCTATGAAGAAGCATGACTTTCAAGTCATGGAAGAACTACAAAATACAGCAAATGGGAGAATGTGACGATAAAGATACACCTATAAAACCTTACAAGGCAATCCCCTTACCATGTTCACCCTAATGTATGTCCAATGTGTTTGGTTTGGAGAATGTAACAAGAAAAAGATGACATTAAGATGAGAATATACTAATTTTCAGTTTTTCTTCTTCATAATGACAAATTGCAGTATTACTAGCTCCATTGTATATCCCTGCAGCATGCTACAGATCCACCTTCACAAATAAAGTCTTATGGGAAGGAATTCTATCTGCATATGGATTTTGCAGTCAAAAAAATGAAAAGAAGATTAAATTGTACAAAGTGTAAAATGCCAACAAAATATCAGGAAGAGAAGATAAAATACTGAGTGTGCAAAGTATAATGTGAACAGAACTTGAAGTTAAATTCCACAGAGCATATGCAAGAAGGAGGAATCAGAGATTACATAAGCCATGTTTAAATAAAATAAAACAAGGGGATGAACTGAGAGAAAGAGATCTCTTTTTTCTATCCAGTTCTGTCTTTTTTAGTTGATATTCAGTGAGACAAAAATTGATGAACAGTCATGAGATAGTTTAATGTCAAAAACACTAGTGGATTTATCTACTAGAAAGTACAACAATGTGACATAACTTTCTCACTTTTATAACTAAATGCAGTTTAATTGGAAGGAGAAAATAAATAATTTGAAAATTCAATCATTAAGTTTGTTGCACTATGGTTCTTTCGTCATTTAACATACCTCCTTTTTCCAGTCAGTAGTAAATATTCTCAAAGGGAAAATTAAGCAAATATTTAAGTATTTTGTGTGATTATTCTCTGATCACATAGTAATTTGGATAACCATGTCCTAGAATTTATGCTGGAACTCTGCTTATATACAAAATTCACTGCAAGATGCTTTTCTATTTTATCCAACTGTTTATCTACATGACAAGTGAACAGTATTTACATCTTTAATGTAAACTGGACCATCATGTAAACTCTTTTTTATCGTACAAGAACCTGTTGATTTTCATAGACATTCAACAGTCTTTCTACAGTTCAGTGAACTTTGAGCCACATGACCTCCTCATCAGCAAGGAGAGAGATCAATTATCCTACAGCAAAGAACCAACATCATTTAAAAGGTACCTGACAGAAGCTGCAGTTGTACCCTTTTGAAAGGCATTTGAAAAGAGAATTATTTTTTTCCTCTTTTCTTGTTTTTCATTGATATGCTTTTCCAATTTGTCAGCTTTGTTAAATGTAGCCATTTGCATGTATGCTTCTATGTTTGTTTTCCCAGTAACTCTAAATGTGCTATGCCTCCACTTTTTTAAGAAGGCTAAAGTACGTACAGACTGCAGCTTAAAATAACTCTAGATGGAAAATAGTTTCATCATTAGGGTCTTTATATTCAAAAAATGTGTTGGATCACTGTTGGAGAATTCTATACAGTGCCTATTTCAGGAAAGTGTTTTGGGGGTTTTTTGGTTGGTTGTTTTTTTAAAATAATTTTAGCCTTGTTTTATAAAATGAAAAAGGGGTCTACCTTTTCTAGGTGATTTACCACGGTTTGTTTGGTTGGTTGGGGTTTTTTTAATAAATTCAGCCACTTCTTTCACTCATATTTATAGAATACTACTACCCATTTCTGAAGACTTTTGGAAAGTAGTGAAAGTGTCCAAAAGACACACATATCTTTATGTCACTGTTTAAATGTTCCAGGGCAAAACCTCCCAGGACAGATTTTAGATTACACTCCTCTTCCCCTACGGGGGAAAAGAAAAGGGACAGACAAATGACTTACACTGAATAGTAAGTTAGGTCCCAACACATGGTGGTAGGCCAAACCACAAGCAGCAGCTCTCTCAGGCAAGGCAGCTCCAAACAGGAAGGCAGGAAGCACAACACAGACAGACTACAACTGCTGCCGCTTAAATAGAGGCAGGAAAGGGGAGGGGATAAACCCAATAAACCCCCAACCCAAAACCAAACCCAAAAACATAACATAATTGTTTCTCCCAGGAAAAAAACTATCACTTTACTATTTTATTATAAAAGTTTGAGTTGGAGCATTTAAAACTTGATCCAGACCTCACATAGTTACTCTTGACCGTAACTGTTTCTAAAGCACGATATAAAATAGACGTGGTCAAGAAATTAGTGATGACCTGCCTCTTTCTTATAACTTTATAGTTAAATTAATCATTTTTTTAGAAGACTAAAGGTCATAGTGTATTTCATCCTTGTTGGAGGAACTTTAATGGATTTTCTAGTATTTTCCTGTATTTTATTGTCAATGGTAAGTATGAAAGAAACAAATCTGTGGGACTAGGAATGTGTCTTGTATGCAGTTACAGTTGAAAATGTGAAATGAATAGAAGGTATTAACATTTCCCAACAAACGTGAAAATAATCTGAATGGCATGAATCTCTCCAACAAAAATTTTCAGATCATATTCATATCTGATAAAAAAGCAATGGGCTGAATCCCCAGATAAAACTCTTATGTCTGAAAATCATGCCAAAACTCTTATTGCCATTTACAAGGTCAAGAATTCAACCATGTTGCAGTTATAGGCTGATGCCTAGGAAAATTCCAGAGAAAATAGTAGAAATGTAAATAAATTACCATTGGATGTAAAAGAAAAATAATTATAAGGTCTAAGGTCTAGCATTGGCTTGCTAATAGGGATAAAAGCAATTGTTTTTAACTGTCTCTTTTCCCAATTCTACACTTTAGCTGCTACTAGCTGGTGTCCTTGTTTGGCTTTACTGGCCTCAGCTGCATTCCTTATTGTGGCTAAGTACCAGCAAACTACACTAGCTACGTTCTCCTCTTCTCCTTTCTCCTTTTCTCCTTTTTCCCTTGTATGAGGCAGGGGGAAAACAGAGAAGGGGGAGGCTGTTGGTAGCCCCCTGGCTTTGTCCAAAAGGGTCTCTGTGTTGCTTCTAAATTGTCAATACATGTAAATATATATTTTGTACATATTCATAGCATTTCCTATTTCTAGATTGTAGTTTGCTTATAAATATAGCTTCATTTGCTTCCAAAATCATCTGAGCTAGACTGGTGATTTATTTTGGAGGTAATTCTCTAAATTCACGCTTACCAAACCCTAAGAGCACATCTTTATGTGAACTATGTTACAGTGTAACAAAGTATTAGGAAAATAGTGCCTTGCAATGTAAATTTCAGTAATCAGCTTCAGCACCATAATTCATCTAAACAGTCTGACTAAAATTGTATTTATCTCAAAAGGTTACACTTTCACTCTTTTCAAGTTTAATACAGTATTTCAGAGTAGAGAGGGATAGATTTCTAATATAAAAATAGCAATTCTTATTATTCTTTATATGTATATAAATACTTCTAAGAACTAAGAAAAGTATAATAGAAGCTTGATCTACCTACTTAATTAATCTTTGGGGTTTGAATCTGAAATATTAAACAGTTGACTTCAACCTTCCTCTTCACGTGAAATGAAAAATATTAGTATGCTATCATGTCTGTAGATATAAACAGAAAGTCTTAGTACAGCGAAAATTACCCATGCATTGTTGTTTCTGTTACAAAAGTAAGCAATAAATTGTTACATAAAAGTTTGTATGCATCTGAGCTTTCCTCAGAAGATGGTGATACTAATCTCTTTTATAGTGGTTATAGAATACTGTGGGCTGTACAAGACAGTTGAAAGGTCCTCAAGAAGTAACCTCAGCCACCACTCTCTTTCCAAGAAAGGCTGCCATATGTTGTTACTCTGAGAAATTTTGTGGTTAGTCTTGAGGTTTACTAGCTGTTTGTCTTTCACAAGTTCTGTCTTATTACCAGAACTTTAGAAGTTTCATGCATATCCTTAAAAAGAAACTCATCTAGACACTATTTAAAGGTTAGTTATCTACTTTAAACCTGAAAATGCAAGGGACGGGAAAATGTAGTAGTTATTGTGTCAGTGTGAATTGAAATTCCCCCCCCCCACACCAACAAGTAACCAGGCTAGCCCAGTCTGGAAGCAAATGAAGGCTGTATTTACAAGCAGAGTCTACAATCTACGATGAAATGCAATGAATATGTACAAATATACAAAATTCACAACATTTACAAATATATACAATCAACAGAAAAGCACAACTGATCTCCCTTTGCCTAAGAAAGGCAGAGTTTCTTTCTTGTTGATGGGATTTGCCATGGTGGAGACTCTGTTTATCACATCCATTGGGATGTGACGGCGACCATCTTGCCACCACACTCCCAGAAACTGGATTTCTCTGGCAGGTCCTTTCACCTTGTCTCGCTTGATAGTGAAACCAGCTTGCAAGAGAATGTCAATGATTTTGTTACCTTTCTCGAAGACTTCTTCAGCAGTCTCACCCCAGACGATGATGTCATCGATGAACTGAATGTGTTCTGGAGCTCCACCTTTCTCCAAAGCATCATGGATCACTGCATGGCAGATGGTTGAACTGTGAATCCACCCCTGGGGCAAACGATTGAATGTGTACTGAATGCCTCTCCAGGTGAAAGCAAACTGAGGCCTGCATTCCTCTGCTATGGGAATAGAGAAGAAAGCATTAGCAATGTCTATGGTAGCATACCATTTGGCCTGCTTGGATTCCAGCTCATATTGGAGTTCCATCATGTCTGGTACTGCTGCACTCATGGGTGGAGTTACTTCATTCAAGGCACGGAAATCAACTGTCAGACGCCACTCTCCATTCTGCTTTCTCACAGGCCAGATTGGACTGTTGAAAGGTGAGTGAGTTTTGCTGATGACCTTCTGACTCTCCAGCTGACGAATCAAGTTTTGAATGGGCACCAAAGAGTCACGGTTGGTTCTGTATTTTCTGTGATGCACAGTTTGAGAAGCAACCGGCAGCTTTACATCCTCTATCTCATGTTGTCCAACAACTGCAGATTCATCTGAAAGCTCAGGTCTAATGGACAACTTCAATTTTCCTCCATCAATTTCTACAGTTGCTATTCCAAAAGCCCATTTGTAACCCTTAGGGTCTTTAAAACGCCCTTCTCTCAGAAAGTCAATTCCCAAAATACAAGGTGCATTAGGACCTGTTACAATAGTATGTTTCTTCCACTGCTTCCCAGTTAAACTTATATCAACCTCTATCTTAAACAACTCTTGAGATCCACCAGTGACTCCCTGAATAGTTATAGATTCTCCCCCTTGATAATTTGATGGTATTATGGTGCACTGAGCTCCTGTGTCAACCAAGGCCCTGTACTTCTGAAATTTTGAAGTGCCAGGCCACTGGATGTACACATCCCAATAGATTCTGTTATCTCCATTCTCCCTTACCTCCCCCTGGCGGAAGGCAGGGCACCCCTAATGGTGGGGATTGCCTCCACATGTACAGCTGGCACAACATCCAGCATCAGAATTAGGATCACTGTTGGAGTTATCAGAGTTGTTCTGGGAAACTGAGGAAGCGACATCTACCCTTCTGGTATTGCTACCTCGGGATCTGCCCCTCTGCAGCTCCCGTAACCTCTTGAAAAAGTCAGAAGTTGGTTGACCATCCCATCTGTTCATGTTCTCACCAAACTGATCACGCAGAGTTATCCAGATACTGCCACGTGTTTGCCTCTGCTGTCTGTTTTGGTTTGACCTGTTCTGGAATGGCCTTCTTGGAGCACGTTTGTTCCTAACAGCTGAAACTTGTATCCATCTGGAGGAAGAGGAATTAGAATCATCCCCCTTCATCAAGTTGGATATGGAGGTTTTAAATTCCTCCTTCAGCTCTTTCATGCAGTTCTCCATCTTTCCAGACAAAGTTTCAATGGCTGAAACCAAAGAAGTACGTGAAAGACTATCCTCCAATTGCCTCATTTGGTCAGTGAAATGGCCAACAGTAGGAGGTGCTCCACCGTAATTTCTTGCCACAATCCTGCTTGCCAGAGTAGTAGCATAATTAGGAGGAGCAAGCTTAATGAGCTTTTTGGCAAGGCCTGTTCCAACAGGAATTTCATCAGGATTCAGAGTCTTATGATCTCCATACATTATTTCTCTCACAGCAAATTCTCTCAGACGCTTGATTCCCTCAGCTATTGTGGTCCAAGGCTTAGGGTTCCATGGTAAATCATCTCTGCTGGCGTACCTCAGCGAGACTGCCAGTAGGAGGCGTGCCCACAGAGAAACTTTACCAATGCACTTGCCTAGGTGCCTGCATATGCCAGTATCCTTTGAGAGCATCCCCAACTGAGAGGCCGACTTGTCACCTACCACCAATGCTGGGTCTCCCATATCAAAACACCTGGCTAGCCAAGACAGGACTGGCTCATTATCTCCTCTGATGTAATCCTTCCTCACATGTCTAATTTCCTGTCTGGGTGAATTAGCTGACTGTATGTCATCCTCATCATCCTCATCATCATCATCCTGAGGTCGCTGTCCCCATAATCCTGTTGTAATCCTCCGTTGAATTTCCTTGAGTTCAGAGGCTCTGCCAGCAGTTGCTAATCTACCAGGGTCTACATCCTGACCTACATCTCCATCATCCATGTGGGGTCTCAAGAGTTCTGCCAGAGTTTTAAGGCTAACCTTCTCTTCCTCACCAGAAGGATCTTTCTTAACAGAGGGACCCTGAGTAGAAGGACCCTCATCTCCATCTGCACCATCTCCTGCAGCATCTGCATCTCCTCCTGCAGCTCCTTTACGCTTTCTGCTTACAGTGGCCACCAAATTTACTGGCTTGGTTTTCACATTCACAGCAGAGTTGGAAGAGCAAGTAGCCTTATGTCTTTCTTGACACAGTGCTATCAGTAGCCAAGAAGCAACAAAATTAAGATTAGCACAAGATGTCTAAGGTACCAAAGAACCTCTGTAGCTGTAAGAGGAGTAACAAACTCAAATGTGTCTGCTAGCAGATCCATAGTTGAGTTACCATAGCTTCTTAGCCCAATAAGACCACAACAGAATTCACCAACATTCAGTAACTTGTTCTTAACCCAAAGAAATGACTTATATGCCACTTATCTCACAATCTTGTCTATCATGCAGGAAACGGCCCATCTGTAGACAATTGCACCAATAATAGATGAAACAGAATGACTCAGAATCCCAAACAGCTTCATTTTGCTTCCTAATCTGAGCAGAAATAAATCATACAAGCAATCAAGCCCCGAGTTGGAGCGCCAAAAATAAGAAGTGTGTCGGTGTGAGCTGAAATTCCCCCCCCACCAACAAGTAACCAGGCTAGCCCAGTCTGGAAGCAAATGAAGGCTGTATTTACAAGCAGAGTCTACAATCTACAATGAAATGCAATGAATATGTACAAATATACAAAATTCACAACATTCACAAATATATACAATCAACAGAAAAGCACAACCGATCTCCCTTTGCTTCCCCCCAAGGGGACCCTCCCAAAGTGGCCTCTCTCTCCCAGGAGCTTCCCCCCAGACTCCTCTGGACAGAGAAGCAGAGTTAGTTAAGCAGAAAGTTGTTAACTTAGCTGCCAAGGTCAGTACGTGTTATCTTCAGCCAGAAGAGAAGAAACAGCAGCCAGACAGCCCAGCAACTGCCCCCACTGCCGAACGCAGAATGTGCAGAATGCCTACTTTGTTTTGGGTAATAGTTCTTAAACATTTCTATCTATCCAATGGAAGTGTTTAGAACAATCAGTATTTTGCTTTCTTACACCCAATAGTGACTTATTTACACTCTTTCACTTTCTCTGTTCTGAACTTTGCAAGGCAAAATTAAAAAGACAGTTTCAAACCATCACAGTTATTTAGTCCCATTGTGAGACAGATCTCTTTTTTTTTTTCTTTTTTGGCTAAATGCATCTAGATGAGTGTAATCCTATCTTTACTTATATCATTTTTCCTCTTGAATGTTGAAAAACTGTAAAGTTAATAAACCCTGAGTGCTTTCCAGGTATAGTTGAATTTTCTGTTATCTTTTAAAGATGAAAAATTAAATATCCATGAAGTAGAATATATTTGGGATAGCATTATTTCTATATTAATTTATACTTAACACTATTAAGACCTTTCTCTTATGTGGTGAGAACCTGTGTTGGTTACAATTGCCATCTTATTGTGATTAATCTTTTCATCCACTTGAAAACGCAATTAGAATATTCATACTTGATTAAATATTTGATAAGTATCACTGGCCTAGTTTCATATTCTTTAAGACAAAATCTTGTAAATCAGACAAAGTGTCAGTTTAAGTAAGTTGCATGAAAAATAGTTTAAGCTTGTACAAATGTCAAAGTTCAGGTATTAGATAATACTGTCATAACCAATGATCTTGACATTACTTTCCATCAATTACTTATTACTGGAGGAACATGGGTTTTAGAAAATGTTTTCTGAGGAGAAAAAAATTCTCTGGATCTTTTTTGTTTGATTTGGTATTGAATTTCTGATTAAATCAGTCATGCTTTTCATGAACATCTCTCAGATGCAGCTAAACTTTTTCACGAGTATTACTAAATCTATGATGATTGTTTTAACATTAATCATAGAGAGAACTGGAATAACCAATTTACATTCAGCTATGCTATAAATACTGAAGTGTCATTTGAGTTGCCTGAAGGAGGGAAAAAAAAAAAAAAGAAAAAAGAAAAGGAATGTAGGTAACGGAAAAGAACAGCAACCAGGTTTGCTGTGTACATACTGCCAGGCAGGAGCAATAGAAAATACAGTATGAATGTGAAGAGACTGAAATGGTGTGAAAATATTCATGTCCCACAAAAAATGCACTAACGGAAGTATTTATTTTAAAATTGGACCGTATCTCCTGCTGTTTTAGAATGGAAAATAAAAGGAATAAATATTTTATGTAGAAATAAGAAAGAGAAGACATAATTTTTTTTAAATTACAAGCTATTATAATTTTACTAAAATAAGAAACAATAGTTATATCAATGACTTAAGATAGAGAAACTGAGTTACTTTGAAAAAAAAAATCTCTTAATAGCACTGGGAATTTACAAATATTCTTTCAGAGAAACTTGATTTTTTTTTTTTTTTTTTGTTATACCTGTATGTGAAAAAAGTAAATGAGCTAAAATGCAGTTTATGGATTCTTATTAACTTTTTTTTTCTTAAACAAATTTTGTATTTGATTGGCAGGGTTTTTTTTATTATTTTGTTTGTGAAATGATATATTAATAAATTTGGGTAATGTCTATCCTAATCATAGCCATACATGCAAACAATTTTCTCCAAGCTGTACTCTTTTTAGGAGGAACTTCATCTAAAATTTGTTGTAATGAATGGACAAAGTTCCAGTAATTTCAACATGGCATTAGAAAACAACCACATCCCCCACCCCTGGCAACCACCCACCCCATGTTATCTATAACATTGCAGATATCAGTAAGAAAATTAGTAAAAAAGGTATAGTGTTTCACTTTAAAGCATAATTTTATTTTATTCCTACTCTTTGACTTATATATGGAACCTACACTGGCTAACATGAAAAATACAGAGGATTACTACTTGATTAGATTTCTGTGACATAGTCTGGATTTTACATGGTCCTTTATATATTTACCTATCTTGTGAAAACTAGAAAAAAATATGAAATCATATATCTAATTCTAAGCATTTTTGTTAAGCTAGTTCTCCATAAATATTCCTTAATTTTACTGATGCTAAAGAGTTTTGAGTGCTACTTACCTCATGGTTCTTCACTCTGGAGTGCGTCTGGGTGAGTATAATACAAGCTTCAACCTCCAGTTGCTTCCTCATTGCTAGATTTTCAATTTCTGGTGAGTAGGTTTGTGTATAGATACAGGTTAATCCTCAACTAAATTGTACAGCTATAGGTGGCCTATACTAACTTTTATACTATTTCTGACTTCTGCATCTTTGACCTTCCAGTATACTCTTCCCTCTCTTTTCTACCTGCAATCTGCTTATTACTATGCAACTCCCTACTTGCTTTTAACATATTCTTCAGCTGTGTTCGTTTTATGCATCTGTAAGTGAGGTTGTGAGAGAGAGAGGTAACTTCGAAGACCTCTAGAGGGTGATTTAATCCACCTAAATTACTACCTCAGCTGTCAGCAAGTTAAACATGACCAGAACTGTTTTCTGACACTGAGACCAACAGGCCATATCTGCACCATTAAACTTGTCTTCACTTCAGAAACAGTTTGGCAACATTTGAATTGAGTATGGAAGATAGTCCTGGCCCACAGCAACTCTCCCCAGGAATTGTCAGGAAGAGTGTTAGCTGTTCCAGCCTAAAACCATGCTCTTCTTCCATTTTTGCACAAAATGTAGGTGACTGAATTTTGTAGGTGACTGACATTTTGCAGAAATGTTCCCCTGCTCTTCCAGTGTGCTAATGTAGCAGATCTAAACTTGAAAGAAGAGGCTTATATTTTATTGTTTCTTTGCTTGTTTGGTAGATACTAGTGAGCAGAGTCCAGTTACTTGGATGGATGGCATGTGTGACAATATGTAAAAGCTTGTTCAGTAGCATGAACATGAAGGACAAAATAGGAGAAAGGGTACTTTTTGTAAAATAAAAGGTTTATCATCTGCGTGAGATTAGTCCTTTAAAAGCAGACTAATTTCTGTTAGTTATCTTTTTACATTATGTCCCCCACAGTATCAGTATTATATCCTCATGTTCTGTGAGCACTGGCTGAAACAGTAATTCCCACACGTCTCTGAGCACCAGTGTTGTTCTTAACGCACAGAGTGGCAAATGTCAACCTCTGATAGCTCATATCTTGAGTTGCTGCAGAAACAGATAACTGAAGGGGTTATACACACTATCTGCTTCGTGCTGCTTTTAATATGTAACTGAGATGTGATTGAGATTTGGAAATTAGCTTTTAATTCCCTATGTAGGTAACACAGTGAAGGAATTACCAGCAAAAGAGTCAGAATACTACAACTGGATGATGAAAATCAAATGGTGTGAACCTTATAATCTTTAATATGTCAGCAAAAGTCACTAACTTCTAAACTCATTCTGAAAGGGAAAATAGTTTCTACCAAACTTTTAATACATCAATCAGGTTATCAAATTTTTGCTTGCAAAATTGATACTGGCCACTGTGTAAAAGGAGTAAGAGAGAAGTTAATGATGAGAAGAAACATTCATTCAGACTGAAAATAGTGATGATGTCTATTGAAAGAGTATATCTACAGGGGAGACAGAAAATAAATTTGAGGCAGGGTAATGCAGGTGATTTCTCATTTAGTAGTGCTGGCCAAAGACATACAGCTTTTCTACCCTTGGTTTTGCTGGAGAAGGAGGAAACTGGGGGGAACTACCTCAGGAAGAAACATGATGTCTAAGAAAAATCATACATGATTAGACTGCAAATAAACTATTTTGTTGTATTGAAATATAGGGCATTTCTCAGGGCTTATACTCTCCTGGAACAGGATTGTAGGGTAAGAAATGGCAGCACTTCAACTCTCTTTAGGTTAGTCACTCATATGTTTTAGGAAGATGCTCAATTTATTCTGGCAAGGACTACAAGGTCACATCCCTTTCCAGCATTGACAGCCACCTTGGGAGGAGTTATCTTCCAACACATGTTTTCACTGGTTGAGTGACTTGAATATACATTTCATAATCAGTTCTGTAACTAAGAAATAAATTGATTAACAGTTTGTGGAGTTTCACAGGAGGTTTTTTTTTTTTTTTTAGATTTTCTAAAGAGCAGAAAATCTTATGATCAGGGAAAGAGAGTTCTAAGAGAGATTTTTAAAAATGCTGAATCAGCTGGGATTTATGAAGAAGTGGTGTTTTGTTTTGCTTTGGTTTTTTGTTTTTTTTTTATTGTGGGATTTTGGGTTTTTTTTTTTTTTTGGTCAGGTGTCAAGAAATGTCTTTATGAAGCACAAGTACTAAAAATGTTATTTTCTTTATTAAAGATAAATTTTCTACAGATACTGAACACACAGTCAACATGAGAGAATATAAACCACAGTTGGATTGCGTTCTAAGTTTAAACAATTTCCCCAAATTACATCTTACAAAAAATACTGAAATATTGCTTCTAAGAATGTTACTTCAAATCATCTCTGTCCATGGTCCAATGATTTCATAGAAAATAGTTTCCAATATGTTCAATGAATATTTAACAAAGCTAAGCCATATTTTCTTTTTAATACAATTTCATTGGCATTACTGCAGTATAGAACAACATCTCTAGGACAATTCACACAGCCTGTAACTGGCAAACAACCCTGTTATGGTAGAAAGTAGGGTTAAAAATGGGTGTGAATCAAGAACCCAAAAGTGTCTGGAGGGTGTCTGCCCAAAGACAAGTTTTCACATGTGAAAAAGGAAGATGACCAACCCACTAGACTGAACGGCTACCAAGGAATTATCAACAGACTTTTAAAACAAAGAAAGAGGCAACTTAAAAAGAAATAAGAGGTCAAAGAAGCTGTAAAGGAAACAGCAACAATCAAATCTATCTTGATACCACTCATTTTCCCATTCCTTGTCCATGCAGAACAGAGCAGCCAGTGGGCAGCATGAGCAGCTTCACTTTGGTGAATGGAGCGGCACTGCAGGGTGCCATACATTAAGTGTGCCAGTGCAGGAACCACACCTTGGCTGCACAGGCATGAGCCTGTGGGGTGCTTTCTAAGCAGCATATGCATCAGTAAGGTGTTGGGAGTGGCAGAGGTGCACTTAAAGACAGAGCACACTCATCTGCCGCAGGAAGGCTGTGCACAGAGGCCCACCCACCTTCCTATAGTGAGTGACATGTTGCCAAAAGAAAAGAGTACAATAAGCTTCCATTGAAGCTTGTGGAATCTCTTGAGGTTTACATAGGCTGATTCCTCAATTCTGTTAAAGTCCTTCTAGAGGGCATCCCTTCCCTCTAGCAAATCAACTCCACCACTCAGCTTGGTGTCATCTGCAAAATTTCTGATGGTGCATTCAATCTTCAGCAATGGAAATAATACACAGTTCTGGTCTCAGTATGGACCCTTGAGGAACACCACCCATTACTGGTTTCCACTTGAACACTCTGAACATGGCCACTTAGCCAGATTCTTACCCATCTATGACACCATCCATCAAAACCATATCTCTCCAATTTACTGGCAAGAATGCCTTGGGAGATTGTATCACAAGCCTTATAGTTGTCCAGATGGATTATATCTGTATTTCTTCCCTTGTCTGATGCAGTCACTCCTTAGTAGAATGCAGTGCCTTCCTAGATTAGTCAGGCACATTTTGCCGTTTGTGAAGTCATGCTGGCTGTCTCTAATCACCTGTCTTCCATATGTTTTAACATGTCTTCCAGGAGAATGTGCAATCTGCCCTGCTGTGCCGTGCCTTACAAGAGTGCCCCAAAGCTAACACAACAGCAGCATCAGCATCCCTGTGTGGGTAGAACTAGCTGTGAGTAACTAATTCACTGCCCTTTGGGTTTAACGGTTCTTATCGAGCCTCCCCCTGCTGTAATCGAGCACTGTCTGCTCTTGGGGACTTTCTTTTTCCAAGTTGTTGCCTCCTAATTTGCATAGAATAGTTTGTCTTTTGCCCTAAGACTGCATAATTCCATTGTAAATATATCTTCCAACCGTACAATGATCCTTTTAGTGAGTTTTGGCATATTTCATTAATAAAGGGTTATTATTTTATAATACCAGCTTATTATTTTTTGTTGTGAGGGTAATTAATAAATATTCCTCCCCTCAACCACAACAATTGCCATCAATGGGATTGGTTTGATATTGGTTATGTATATATTTACATATATTCTGTTTTATTATTATTAATTAAAATACTTTTAGTTTTCTTTTCCAGTTCGTAATTCTTTTTCCCTTGTTCTTTCCCCTTTGGGAAGGGATACGGCTTAATAGAGAGCATCTTTCAGGCCTTTAGTCCTAACCTCTGACATAGAGTAAAAAAATATAATAAATCCAGATACCACCAGCAGTGACAGCTCTTTTGTACTCAAGAAAGAAGTGTAATGTTAAAATACTCTACTCTCAAGTACATTGTAGCACAGATAGGTTTTGTCTGTTATGATATTCTGTTATATTCATTTGAGAGACTTCTTGAAATGTAGAGACTACTGAATTAAAATTAGCTGAGTGCATTCTGCATGTGACATCTCTGCAGAATTGAAATAACTAATTATTTGTTTGAATAAATCATGCTTGACAGGAACAACTGATAGTAATACATTTAATTTCCAAATCCATCTAGTAAATGAGGCTAATATTACCTTCCTTAGTAACAAAGCAAAACATTTTTTTGTCCTTGAATTTATCACTAGTGAGCCTAGACTGCAATAACTTCTACACTGAAGTATAATTGTAGAATAATTAACTTGAAGAATAATTGTAGAAAATCTCGACACATGATTCTGTTAAAATGTTGAAAATATTAAAAGCTGTGTAGCAACTGAACATAGTTTTCACAGAAAAACTTGTTTTTCCATATTATATTTCTACTTATTATTATTCTATATTTGATTACTGTAAATGAAAAATGAGCACCAAATAGAAGTGGTAACATTATATCTGCTGCATTGTGTATTAATCCAGTAAGAGTATTTTGTCACAATATCTCACTTATACTGCTACAGTTGGGGATATAAGTGTCTGTAGCTGTTTCAGGAAATACATTGCTAATTCCAAAAAAAACATTTTTATCATCAGTTTAAGGCTCTTTTACTGTAATAAAATGCTTCCCAAATACTGTCATGTTATCTAAATGCCCTATTTGTCTTTGTGGATTGCAGTAGCTGTTGCTATCTAGCTTGTCATGACTTCTGACTAACTGGCCTGATTATGAAGATGTAGAGAGCAGTCTTTTTTGTAAATCATTAAGGTCTGACTGAATCTAATGGGCTGCAGGACTTGAGAGAGTTATCCTTCCTGTTGCACTACTACGTACATACATGCACACATGTACACCTTCCGCAGACACACTCAGTTTATTGTGGATTAGCTAATAGCAGCACCCTTACTGACAGCACATCATATCAAAAGCACCACTGACATAGCCTTAAAACCACCACAATATGAACAACAGAAATGGTCTGGTCCTGCTCTTACTTGCTTCTAGGTCAAAGCCTGTTAGCAGATTTCATCACCTCACAAGGCACATACACAAGCATAGATACCACCTGTGTCTGGCTTGGACCTCTGCTCTGTCCCTCCAGTACCTAGCCCTCAGACCCCAGGTGACTAGACCATGCAATTATGGCCTCTGACAACTGAGACACCTGAGCTTCAGGACATTTAGTCCCATTCTGTACAGCCATGACAGCAAAAGTCATACTTCTGGTGAGGCAAGGAGACCCTTGCTCATTTATCAGCATTATAGGTGGACCGGGTTCAGGAAGAAAAATGTGATCTCAGAAAAGTACCTTAGATGGCTCTGGGGTCTAATTCTCTGCTACATGAATCATCTCAGCCCATAAAAACAGCTAGACTCATCAGGTGCTAGAGGCATCTCACTGCAGATACAAGTATTGCACTGGAAATATGCTTGGCTGCCCTGTTGACTATTCAGACTTGGTTATTATATATTCTTCTGTCAGCATTGCTCCAGGTGGTGAACTTTGGGCATATTCTTTGAACTGGCCAGTGTCATGACATGGACTTCCCCTCTCCATGGTCAGCATGGGATGGGGGTAGTCATGCCAAGGTTCAAGTAATTCCTTTGGAGTAAACAAAGGTGAAACTGCCAAATGGCTAATGAACTGGGTTTATTAGATTGAACTGGAGCAGAGGGAAAATGGGAGGCAAAAGCAGTGGGGAAAATACATATCAAAGAGAAAGGACACCACAACTTCCCTGCCTTGAAACTGATGGCACGGTCATAGCAGCACTTCCAAGTGTCTTGGTGGCAGAGGGGAGCAGGACCATGCCACGTAGCTTTTCTCTGGGATGCAGGCAGCAAGGGGGGAAGCTGAGTGAGGGAATGGCAGGGATGTGGGGATGTGCCTTGTGGCTGCCACTGCTGACTGCTGCCACCTGCCAAGGCATGAGGCCAAGCGAGCAGCAGGGACACTGCGGCTTCTTCCAGACCCCTTGCCCCCTCCTGCTTCCCAGTAAGTCCCCCGTTTTTTCCCCTCTCCTGGCTCCATGCAGCAGGTGCGGGACAGGGCAGCACCCCCAGGATTGCAGAGTGCCATGTGCACAATAACCCTTCAGTAGCACTGTTTTGAGACAAACCCAACACTTGGGTTCCCACAGCCAGCTACAGCCTTGCTTGCATGCGAGGGTACTAGAAAGTCTAGGACTTCTATGAATCTTTGTCTGTGGCAATATGCAATTTTATCACACTTCATTCTTTCAAAATCTTTTTTCACTTACAGGGCATGTTTTCACTGAACAGCTATGCAGTCATGTTACCTCTAACAATATTATCTTCACCTGCCACAGTCTTTTTCCTCCCTTTTCCTTTCACTTGCTGCCTGTTACAATCTGTTGTCTGACTGGCAGAATGGGTAGTAGAAGAGGTTAAATGCAGAATGTGCACTTCAGCTCCTTCTCTGTCTGACTGCACTGTAGATATAATGGTGAAAAAATTGTAGTAAGGCTGACTGCACATTAATCCAAGTCCGTTTATTGCATATTTCGAATCATGAGACTTTGCCATTTTGTGAGTTGCTCTTGAGTAGGCTTATAAAAAAGAAGAGGTTTTTTGCTCTTGTGTTTTTTTCCTACCTGGTCTATATTTCAGACAACATAACAGATCCCAAAAATCAGGGAGAGCAAGCTGTACCTTAGGGGACTGGTATTTCCAGTGGAGCTGTATCACAAAATACTGTATTCCAAAATCTCACTTCAGGAAGTTGGAATGGACTTGATGCTTCCCAGAGATCACTCTTCCCATCACAAATAGTAGAGATCATATTACTTTAGATACAGTGAGGTCCCTTAGGAGTAAAATGTGATCAAAGGTGTTTTTCTTACTTTTATAGTTCCTTTCTCTGGCAAATAAGGAGTAAATGTGAACTGAGCATTTGGTTTGCCTGAGGCAAGATTATGAACACAGCTCCTATCTTTTTGGAGTTTATATTGTCTTCTGTTCTGATTTGATAACTCCTCAAAATAACCCTGGGTTCGCTTCTTCTGATGTAACTGTCAGCTTCTGTAGTGATCCCCTCTGAAAATTATTCTTTTCAACAAAATGATACAGTGTGATTGTAGAAAACTGCATGTTGTTGGAAGAAAAAATAAAGGTGTTCTACAAAGAAAAACAGTTCAAGCAAAGAAATAATTTGTATTGCATTCTTAACACTTAGACTCTAATAATTCTATTTAAGTAATGGGAAAAATCATAATCTTCCATATTAATTATCATGTCATTGTACAGTATACAATTTTTCTCTTTGATAAAGAAGAAAAGATTGTCAGTTCATTTTGTTCTGTATAAAGCTTAAGTTTCTTTTCATGAAACTTGCCATGAAATATTTTAAATGCATAGAAAATCCTCATCTTTGCATGGAATGCAAGGTATCTTTTAAAGGGCTTAACTTGGCTATATATTCAGCTTGATTTCCAATGCAGGTTGATCTAGGAGTGAAGTTTTAATTAACTGATGCTGCTGAAGACTTGGAACATTGATCACAAGAGGCTTGGGGTTTTGCTTTGTTTTGGGGGATTTTTTTCAAGGTGAAGAATCATGGTAGGATGTTCAGTTTTATAAAAGAACAAAGAAAGGGAAAACTGTTTGAAGAAAAAAAGGAATCTCTGAAGGCATGTCCAGGGTGAGGCTTTTCTTAGCATTATTAAAATGCTTTCTTTATAGTTATATACACGTATTTATAGCAGTACAGGTACTTAAACTGTAATCTCTGCAATTACAGAATTATGTCTTATAATATTTCATTTATTATATAAATAAATACTAGATGAGATAATTTATAATACAAATTATAGAAACTGAATATAGTTTTTTGTCAAGTTCAACTCAAAAGCAACATGAATCCACTTGTAGGGATTCAGCAGCTTTCAGTTCACTAATATTACACCAAGTAACCATGTTTTATTCCAAAGAAATCTTCCACATTTTGTATTTTTTCTCAAAAGATATTTCATTGTAATTATTCTAGGCTGGGACAAATAGCATTCAGTGTTTTAGTTTCTTTGTGAATTAATTTCTATTTTCAGATCACATACTGTCTAACACTGTGACTTTACATGGCATTACTTATATATTAACAGTGAGAATTAGTAATGGCAGTTTACGACAATGTGTCAAGGAGGAGTGCAAAGTCAGGCACTTGGGGATCAGCCCTTGGAATCAGTGTATATTGAGTGACACCCAGATGGAAAGTTGCTCAGCAGGAAAAGCTCAGGGAGTCCTGATGAGCAAGCTGAACATGAGCTAGTGATGTGCCTTTTCTTCAAAGAAAACTAATAGTATTCTGGGCAGCACTAGACAAACTGTTGCCAGTACATCAAGAGAGGTTTTCTTTCTCCTCTACTCAGCACTGGTGAGGCTACACCTGGAATGCTGTGCGCAGCTCTGCAGTCCTCAGTACAAGAGAGAAATGGACATACTGCAGGGAGTTCAACTGAAGGTGATGAAGATGGTAAGGAGACTGCAGCATCTCTCCTATGAAGAAAGGCTAAGTGATCTGGAACTGTTTGACCTTGAAAAGAGGGAGCTCAGGAGGAATCGCATCCTGATGGGAAGGTGGAAAGAGGTGGGAACCAGGCCTTTTTCAGTGAGAGGACCAATGGCAGTGGGCACAAACTGAAACACAGGCAATACTATCTGACCATCAGGAAACACCACTTTGACTGTGTCCAAGCCCTGGTACAGGTTGTTGAGGGATGCTATGGAGTCTCTCTCCTTGGAAATATTCAAAACCTGTCTGAATATGGTCCCAGGAATCTGTGTCTAGGTGGCCTTGCTTTGAGTGGAAGGTTGGACCACAGGACCTTTAGAGGTCCCTTCCAATTTCAACTCTTCTGTCATTTTGTGATTCTGTGACATCTTTCCTCTATTTCTGATCTTCCTTTTAAAAACACAAGTATTATTTTTAATCAAAGAATAAAGATCTTGTGGAGCTGACAACATTTAAGCTGCTTTCAGAAAGGTAAAAGCATTCATATATATGAATATATATGAAGCTGAGGGTGTGGAAAGATGTAATGTGGGTGTGATTTTATTTTCAGCCTCTAGCAAGATATGGCCCTTTGTCAAGTGTCTGCCTGGCTTTTTCCATCTGTCAGGGTGGTTTTACCTGCCACAATATATCTTGTTAAGGTTGTTCACCCACTACTTTTACAGATAAATTTCGATGAGATGAAGAAAAAGACTTGTAGCCATGACAGTGAAACCCACCGATCTTTCATGGGCTTCACTATCTTAATGATTATCTGATTTTACATATAGAGTAATTAGATGAAAAAAAAAAAATCCGGAAAGACCAAATGTACTGAAAATATACGAAGTTCTTCACTTCTGAATAACCTTATTTTACAAATTCCTAGGGAAAAAAATGGCAATTCAGACCTTACAGAATTTAAGCCTGCCTGTGGTAGACTTGCCTTTCCTAATAACATTCACAGGCCCTGTAGCAGTTATGGATAAATCTCTGATAGTCCACAATCCAAAGTTTGTAAGCTTTGTAAGACTGAACAGAGGTATGAAACGAGACAGCATATCCTTTTACACTATACAATAATATGGGCTAGTACAGCAAATCTCTTCTATCCCTGGCCTTTCCTGCTGCGTTCATCACTGGCTTTCCCCGAAAGATTGTTGATCTGCACAGAGACAGTGAAGGAGTTTTTCAGTTTGCTAGCCTTTCAAAAAATATATACATGTGATTTGTATATGTCTGTATCTTTATACATGTATCAATAACATATATCTGTGGTTTCTATGGCTACTCTTTGCATTTTAATAATAAAATAACATCTGTTATTACTATTATTTCAAAAAATAAGGACTCAATTATTAAATGAAGAAAAAAAAAACCTGATTAGTAGCATATAGCCATGGAACTGAATTCTGATGATGGCAAAGAGAAATTTGTGAGATTAAACACTAGCTTTCCAAATCTTGGAGGAAATCTTAAATGTATTAAAACATTATTTCTCAATTATTTGATAAAATTTTAAAATATTTGAGAAAGTAAAACCTTACTTTTATACGTGATAGCCTGCTTATGCAAATTTCCAATTTACTGCAGATTCAAATAAAGATGTATAGATAAGACGAGAACTATTCTGAGATATGCACATGGTAAATACTTGAGGAAAAACAAATAAACAGGCAAAACACCAAAAACTGCCTATCCAAGCAAACTAAATAACACAAGAGATAGTAAGCAAATAAATAAGGCTAATAGTAAAGCAAGAAATGAGAACACTCTCCGTTTTCAAAATGGTTACAAAATAAGAGAAGCAACATAAGGAATTAGTCTTGTTGAAGATTGTATACAAGGTCTTAGAAGAACATTAAATGCACATTAAATTACTTTCTAGTCAAGTGCTTAACAGACAATAAATGCAAAGTTTAATGTTAAATGTGAACACCTGTGAAATTTTAGGTCACGGTTTTAGTATCCTTGTGTGTATTTATTAAAATGAAGTCTTTGCTTACTTAATTGACTGTATTTCTTCAGACAGATTCCAGCACATTCAGAGCAGATAAAAGTACACATTGACTTAAAAATATTTATTTTGCCATATTGATTAATGTTTAACATAATTTAGTAGAAAGTTTTCCAGTTGCAGTGTCCCACAGAAATTGCTGAAAAGCTAGATTGCAAATTCTGTTCAGAGTTTTTCTGTGGCCTTCATTACTGTGTGATGAATTCTAACTGAGAATTAAATCTAGCCAGGGAGATCAAGGGGAACAGTAAAAATCCCTATAGGCATATTAATGGTAAAAACAAGACTAGGGAAGGTGTGGGCCCCCTCAGAAAGGAAACAGGTGAACTGGTAACAAGTGACATGGAAAAGGATGAGGTTCTCAATGACTTCTTTACCTCAGTCTTCACTGGCAAGGGCTCCAGCTGAACTCCCAGAATAACAGAAGATAAGGGCAGGGATTGGAAGAAGGAGCTGCCCATTGTGAGTGAAGATCAGGTTCGTGACCATCTGAAGAACCTGAAAGTGTTCAAGTCCATGCGACCCAATGAGATACACCCATGGGTGCTGAGGGAACTGGCAGATGAGGTTGTTAAACCTCTCTCTATTATATTCCAAAAGTCATGGCATTCTGGGGAAGTCCCCACTGACTGGAAAAGAGGAAATATAACTCCTGTTTTTAAAAAGGGAAAGGATGAACCAGGACAATAGGCCAGTTAGTCTCACCTCTGTGCCCAGTAAGATCATGGAGCAGATCCTCCTGGAGGCACTGCTGAGGCAGAAGAATAACAAAGAGGTGATTTAGTATAATCAACATGGCTTCACCAAGGTCAAATCCTGCCTGACACACCTGGTGGCCTTCTATGAAAAGGTCACAACATTAATAGATGAAGGCCAAGCAACTATATCATTTACCTGGACCTGAGCAATGCCTTTGATGCCGTCCCGCACCACATCCTGGTCTCCAAGCTGTTAAAGTCTGGGTTTGATGGATGGACCATTCAGTGGATAAAGAACTAGCTTGATGGCTACACCCAAAGAGTGGTTGTCAATGGGTCTATGTCCAATTGGAGGCCAGTGACAAGTGGAGCCCCTCAGGGATCAGTCCTGGGACCAGTCTTGTTTAACATCTTTTTTGGCAACATAGACAGTGGCATTGAGTGCACCCTCAGCAAGTTTGCTGACGACACCAGGATGTGTGGTGTGGCAGATACACTGGAGGGAAGGGATGCCATCCAGAGGGACCTTGACCGAGCCAACCTCATGAAGTTCAATAAGACTGAATTCAAGGTCCTGCATCTGGGTTGGGGCAATCCCAACCACTGATATAGGCTGGGCAGTGACTGGCTTGAGAGCAGCCCTGAAGAAGAGGATTTAGGGGTACTGGTGGATGAGAAGCTCAACATGAGCCACTGTGATGATGAGGTTATTAATTTATGAATTATTAAAAATATTTTTATTAATTATTAAAATGTATTAATAACCGATTAATTGCCATTTTATATATAATGATTCTAATGCACGGTTGTGAAAACATATCCATAACTGGTTTAGTGTATAAAATTTGACCCAATTAGAATATTTACAGAATTAATTTCTAATCACGTGAATGAAGGGTACAGTTCCGCTGCTTGTCCACTGGATGGCGACTCGACAAGACACTTGGGGGCTGTAACTATATACAGAGAAATATTTGCAATGCTATCAAGAGGCAATTCAAGCTGGAATATCATGTGGCTCGGCGCGGGTGCTTCGAACTGAATGTTAGTGAGTGTTGCACACGTGAAAAAATACACTGTGTCTTTGTTTGTAGCGAAGCAAACTGCTGGGTTACTCCGGTTGGCTGCTGTCTGTCTTCCCGGGGCTGGCCTGGGGCTGGGCGGGGGAAGGCTTCCAGGTGCTGAGGCTGCAGCTGAGTTGCTGGCGGGCCGCAGGGGGCCTTTCCCCCAGACAGTGACTTTCTTTCTCCTCCCACCTCCATGAGAGGGGTGAGGCTTTCCGCCATTCGGCGGCTTCCCTTGACAGGGTTGTCCCACGGCGCAATTGCAGGCTGGGGGCTGGCAGGATCAGTACGGCTCCCTGAAGAGAATCGTCCTGGCAGGGCTGGTTTGGCGGATTGGTTTTGCGAGGTGGGGTTGGGTCCTTCGGGGTTGGCCCACATGGTGTTGGGGTAACGGTTCCCGATAGGCAGAGTTGGCTGCCTCCGATCCCAGAGACGGGCTTCAGGGAAGGGGCACGGCGGAGCGGCGACTTCCCCTTGCTTGGCTTGAAGTGATCTAACAATGCCGATTCTCAGCAACTGCTTCCCATTTAAGGTTACAGTGCAGTCCTTGGCTTGACTCAAAGAAGAGGATGTCTCTCTCTTTCTCTCATGGGAAATCCTGGGTTACATTACCCTGAAGGCACAGGGCTGCGGAGCAGTGAAGGTGGGCGGCTCTGTTTATCTCCCGCAAACAGTGGTGTCATGCAGGGTGTGTGGCTGCTTGGTCTGCTGCTAATAGCTGTAGCAGATGTTGGACTGCCGGGCTTGGGCTAGTCCCTCCCCCTCTGGGCTAAAGCTTACCCTAAGGGTTCCAGTCTTACTTAAGACGTGACTGGGTTTACGATGTTGGCTTTTGTAGCTTCAGCAAAGGGATTTCCTGTGCTGGTTCCTCAGGCAGCTCGGTGTGCTGGCTTCTTCTCTGTATTGCAGAGGCCTCTAGTATGCTTGCATGTGGGAGTGAGAGGACTTACAGGCAATGAACTTAAGCGCTATGAGCTTACATAGCTTGAGCAAAGCGAAGAAGCAAAAGGAGAGAGCAAGGTGGTAAACAAGTAGAGTGATACTTATAAATTTCTCAAGGCTGGATCTGGCCAATGGGCACACTTGTCAACAACCTGCTTTAGCCTATAGAAAGCGTGAAGCTAGAATTATGTCCTTAAATGGAAAGAGCATAAGCATGCCATGCGATGGGTGCATGTAGTTGTTTACCTCTTAGGAGACAAGTTGGTGTCTGGGTCTTTGTTCCCCACTCCGAAAGGAGAGTGGAAGGGAGAACTTGCTCACACATGTTGGGACAAGTTTGCTGGTATTTGGGGGCATAATTCTGGGCATAGGATGCTTTCACCACAGCCACCAGTGTGCACTTGCAGCCCAGAAAGCCAATTGCATCCTGGGCTGCATCAAGTGAAGTATAGCCAGCAGTTCAAGGGTGGTGATTCTCCTCCTCTACTCTGCTCTGGTGAGACCCCACCTGGAGTACTGCATCCAGTTCTGGAGCCCCTATTACAGGAAGGATCTGAATGTGCTGAGAAAGGTCACAAGGATGATCAGAGGGCTGGAGCACCTCTGCTATGAAACAGACTGAGAAAATTGAGGCTCTTCAGTCTGGAGAAGAGAAGGCTCCAAGGAGACCTTATTGTGACCTTCTAGCATCTTAAGGAGGCCTACAAGAAAGCTGGTAAGGGACCTTTTTAGGATGTCAAGTAGTGGTAGGACTGGGAGGAACAAATCTAGAAATTAATAGATTCAGATTGGATGTCAGCAATTTAGTTACTCCCTTTGTAGCACAGACAAAACATGAGTATACTATCCTCAACCTCATTTATCTTTGCTTCAAAAAAGGTTCAGTATCTTGCTGATTTCTCATTTCACTCAGTCATCACTGATGTAAAAATAAGGGGTTTTAGTATGAATGATCCGTAACATATTGAACAATGAAGCAATTTTTTTAGTGCTTCAAATGAAGTTTGAACGTGCTAGAAATTGTCTTGAATTTTAACAATACTTAAGAAAAATAATTTGTTGTAGAATTCCTAGATAACAGTGAGTATTGTCCACATACATAATGACATAATTAGCTCCTAAGAGCTAATTGTGACCTGGGTGCTTTATCTGGTGACTGTACATAACTACATCTACCATTTAGCCAAATTATCAAATAAAAAAAAAAAAAAAGACAAAGTGAAACAAACAAACAAACAACAAAAAAACCCACAACCAAATCAATAACAATCATTGGCATGAATACTGCTTTTTTCTAAATAAATTGCTTATTTTTACTATAAGGGGGGGCACTACCATAATATTGCTTCTTTAAAATTGAACTTCATTATTTTTAGTTGCATTTGTCAATGTGGAGATGAAGTTCCCCTTTTAAACAGGCTTTTTTTGCCTTCGGGGATCTTACTATTTGTGAAGATGTGATTTATATTACAGACACTTTGAAGTTATACAGCTGAAATGATTTTTTTTCTTTTAGTGTTTGACTCCCAAAGTCAAAGACCTGAGGCATGGGTGTGGGTGTATTCCTCTGTGATCCAAGATTTCTTTTCCAGTTGCTATGTTTGAAAGCTTTGATGAACTATCTATTGGGAAATGCTCAGACTAATCAAATTGCACTCTGGAATGCTGACTTCTTTTCTTGTGTTTGTTTAATAGGATGTTAAAAAACTTTAATAGTGACAGAAAAGTGATAATTTCAGAAATGTAATTAATTAAGAACTTTGTAACTACATTAACCTTGTTAAAATTTTTTAAATTATTTTAAAATATTTTGTAATACAATTAACACTATAAGGAAGAGGAAAACCAACAAACATACACAAATCCAGCAAAATATCTTTTACTTAATAAATATCAATTGAAAAATTACAGGAACATAAAAAGAGAAAATTATATACAAACGTTTATCAGCACTTCTCTTCGTTAATAAGCATCGGTTTCATCATGACTCAAAGACAAGCGATCATAGAATGATGGAATCATAGAACAGTTTGTCTTGAAAGGGACCTTTAAAGTATATCTAATTCAACCTCCTCTGTTTTGGGCAAGGACACCTTCCAGTATATCGAGTTCCTCAAAGCCTCATCCAATCTGATCTTGAACACTGGCAGGGCTGGGGCATCCATAACTTCTCTGGCCAGTCTGTTCCCAGGTCTCACCATTCTAATAGTACAGAATTTCTTCCTTATGTTCAATCTAAGTCCACTCTAGATGGCCTACAAGGATCATACGGTCCAACTGCCTGACCAGTTCCAGGATGACCAAGTTAAAAAACACGTTATTAAGGACATTGTCCAAACGCCTCTTAAATATTCACATGCTTGGGGCATTAACCATCTTGCTAGGTAGTGTGTTCCACTTTTTGACCACCCTTGGAAAAGAAATGCTTCCTAATGTACAGTCTAAACATCTCCTGACACAGCTTTGAACTGTTCCCACACATCCTGTCACTGGAGACCAGGGAGAAGAGATCAGCACCTGCCTCTCTGCTTCCCCTCTTCAGCAATCTGCAGGGAGCAATGAGGTCACCCCTTACTCTTCTTTTCTCCAAACTAGACAAGTCCAAAGTCCTTAGTTGTTCATCACAAGACATTCTTTTCAGTCTTTATACCAGATTTGTTAGCCTCCTTTGGAGGTACTCAAAGTGGGGCAGCTTCAATGCTGAATACTTCAGGATAATCACCTCTTCTGACCAGCTGGTTATGAGTTTAATGAACCTCAAGATACAGTTTGTCCGCTTAGCTGCCAGGGCTCAATGCTGCAACATATCAAGCCTGCTATTGACCAGCAGCTCAAGATCCCTTTCTGCAGGGCTGCTCTCCAGACACTCCTCCTCCAATTTATATTCACACCTGGCATTGTTCCATCCTCAGTGCAGAATCTGGCATTTGCACTTGTAAAATTTCATCCTATTAATCAGACCTGAATCCTCCAATATGTGTAGGTCCCTCTACAAGCCCTCTTGACCCTCAAGATATTTAACAGCACCTCCCAGTTTGGTAACACCAGCAAAACTGTTGTGGGTTTAAGAAACTTTGATGTCTTGAGCCATGGACTTGAAAGTCCTCCAAGTACCAGAGAGGTGCAGGGGTGAACCAGAAAGTGTAATCTTTTGTTATTTCATTCCCAGAATGCCTGCATGTCCTCTTTATAAACAAGCAGCACAAGCTGTTTGGCCCCTTCTTCTCCTCTGCCTGCTCCCTTCCCAATGCGAACTGCTACCTCTGGCGATGCATGGGAGTGGGTCCTGGTGCTGGTGGCAAGCTGAATTTTAGCTGCGTCATTTGGGCCTGGGTAAGGGAGGCATGGGTTCGGGTGGAATATGAGGCCTGGCTTAGTGAGGTTTTGGAGAAGCCCAGACTGGAGAGCTGGGTATTTTTCCATGTTTTTGTACTGTTGTATTTACCTGTGAATAGTACTTCCATTTAAATTCCAAATTCTTTCCAATCCTGTGTGGAGCATTTGCTTTACTCCTTTGGGAAGGGGTGAAGAGCATCTGTCTCACTCGCCATAAAGCCAAGACAATTTGATAACAATGCATTCAACTCCTACATAAATGTTTCATGTGTCATCATGTGAAAAACATGAAAAACATTATAAAGATGTTTTAATAATTTGGAGAAATTGTTTCTATACAGTTATCCATCTAAGAAAATTACTATTTTTACAGGCTTGTGTGCAGAAATCTTAAGATTTGTACTAGTATGTCTGAATTTATTTGAGTTTCAGTGGTCTGAGATCTCAGTTCATGCCTACAATGCTAAATAAAAGCAGGAAAATGATGAAATATTTTCTGTGGCTCAGTGAATATTCTAAGCCATGCACAGTATAGGTGGGACTTTCACTAAACTTTAGCCATCTAAATATAAATCAAGACAAAACTAGTTATGTAGTCTTTTTTTATCAACAAAGGAAGGAAATGCCTACTCTCAGAGCATGATGCAGCTACCCTCTCACAATTCAGCTCCATACTGAGGCAAGAAAATACCCGAGTTTAAAATACCTGCGCAAAAAGTACCTTAAGCTCTGTCGCAGTAGTATATTCTCATAACAAGTTCATAGCAAACCTAATAGGCCAGTTCTGGAGTCTTGGCTCTAGGCAAAAACACAATGTAAGGCTTATGGTTACCTTAAGTAGCAACAGCTTGCCATGTTGTTTTTACTGGATCACTGTCCAAAAAGATGAAGCAAAATTTCTCTAACTACAACTTATACTTTTTTAAATTTTCCTTTTAAACAGATTTGAAACGAATTCATATTTAACTGTTACACTCACTAGTCTGTGTGATTAACATATCTAAATTACCATGCCAGTATTAGAATGAAAACTTTCATAACAGTTGAGACAAAAAAAATTGTATCTCATTCCATTGTCAGTGGAGGGGCTGATACTAAACTCAAATAAGATCAGACCCATATGAGTTTATTATAGATTCACTGTGTGTCGTGGTAGGGCCATGACATGGCCCAGTACAAACCCAGACAGGCATTAAGATGTCTAGACAAGGTCCCTTTCTCTCTCCTTCTTCCTGCAGAAAGACGGGGCAACGTGGGAAAAAGAACAAAGGGGACAGGACTCCTGCCTGTCTGCTAAACAAGTTGTTTACCTGGGATAAGAGCACACAAGCTGACCACTGCTCCCCCAGAAACAAGGCCTTTGGTTCTGCCTTTTATGGTTATAGCCTGGCAGAATGCCTTTCCATTGGGCAGCTACACATTAGCTTCAGTGCCCCATTGGACCAATCGATCGCTGGCCAGGTGTATATATAGGTTGACTTGGTAGTTGTCTTTGCCTTGCTTGAAGCCTTGCCTTGCTTAAGCCTTGCTTGAAGCCTTGCTTAAGCCTTGCTTTCAAGCCTTGCTCTTGAACCTACTTGGACCCATCTTGTAGAAGCCACCTCGTGTTATCCTGCCCTGCCTCAAGTGCCTGGTCCAGAGACTGGGATATAGCCATGAGCCATACACAGCAAGCCAAAGAAGCCACAAGCCTAGAAGCCAGATCAGCCTGGGACCATGTGGTAAACTCTCCTTGCCAGCAATCTGCCATGCCTGTACCGTACTAGAGTGCCCCAAAGCTCCATTGCTAACACAGCATCCCCCGTGTGGGTAAAACAACCTGTGAGAAATTAATTCATTGCCCTTTGGGTATAAAGGTTCTTACCCAGTCCCCCCCTGCTGTGAGTGCTATGAGCTCTTGGGGACCTTCTCTTTCCAAGTTATCACCTCCTAATTTGCATATAATTTTTTGTATTTGCCCAAAGACTGTATATTCCCTTCATAAATATATATTCCAACCATACAACGATCCTATTTAAGGAATTTTGGCAATTTTCATAAATAAAGGGTTACTAATATTTTTATTAATACCCATTTGCCTTATCGTTTATTATTATTGTAAGGGTAATTAATAATCCCCTTCACAACAGTGTAGTAAAACCACACAGGCCTGTCAAAAGATACTGATTTGTTTCCTCAGCAACAGAAAGTGATGCAAAATCAAAAGATCTGTGAAAGGACCAGATGTATTGACACTGTGTGTGTTATCAAATACCAGAAGTGGAAATTAAACCATGAATTACATATTAGTCAATTTCCCTCTCCTGATGAATCCACAAAAGTGGAGGTCTTTTCATCAACAGTCCATCATATTGTCCATCTACCCTGACAGGTCAAAACTGTCTATTTTAATTGACATTGTGTTGTTCCCTGGTGGAAGCTAAGATTTTCTATCTCAACTTTATTAATCTAAGTCAGACCTCAATATTAGAGGAAAGGGAAATAATAAATTATAATCCATATCTGACACAAACCTGAGGCATCAGTGTAAGGCCTACAAGAGTCCTAATAGACTTCTAAGCACTCACAGAGTGTACATGTTTATTAGATCTGAAATGCTCGGTACATTTTATTGCTTTATGTTGTTGATTAACACCACTAGGCAGCTAGAAATCACACAGATGTTTCTCTCTTCCCCTCCAACTCTGTGTGGGGTAGCAGAATAGGAAAGGAAGAATAAAAGCAATAAAATTTAAGGGACAAGGTATGTGATTGATAAGTGGAAGATGAGAGAAGAAAACAAATTAAAAAGCCAGTTCCTGAGCTAAAGATAGCTAATCCTCCTAAAATCCTCTCTTTCAACTTCTACTGCTGAACATGTAATTATATGGTATGGAATATCTCTTTGGTTAGTTTGGGGTATCTGCCTAGTTGTTGCCCTGTCAGCCTATTCATTGCCCCATTTTATTCATTGAGAGGATAAGAGAAACAGAGGAGGACTTGATGTTCTGCAATCACTTCAGCAAAAGCTACCAAAATCTAAAACCCAGCACTACATCAGCAGCTGTGAAGAAAATTAACTCTGTTATAGCCTGACTCAGCAGCCCTTGCTGCCAGTGCCTAATGTATCCTGGTTTGCTTTCATTCTTTCTCAGCAAACGGTGAGGAGCAGGGGAAGAAGGAGGAATTACACGATTCTCATAGAAATGCCTAAACAAGCAAGGGTGCATCACATTTGTTTTTCAGTCAGACCAAAACAAGTCTCTAGTTTTCCATATGTGTAACCCCTCCAAAATGGGTATTGAAAGAGATGATAATCTTCTTCACAATGACCATCAGTAATACAGAATAAATATTAGTTAAAGGATAAAGACATGAAGATATACATAAAACAGTATTATAAAGGCTTACAAAAAGTAGATAATGATAAATAAAAAAAATCCTAGATTCATATCTGTTCATGCTGTAAAAAGGAGATAAGGTTAAGGGGTAGCACTGAAAAAATATAAAAATTAATAGTTTTAACATAAGATAATTGATCTCACTCAGATTTTTGTAAGTTTCCAAAAGCACAGACTTGTTTTCTGATATTGACAGGATCCATATAGCGCATCATTTAGTAAAATTATTTCCTTTCATGGTGTTTTAGAATGGCTGATAAGCTTTATCCAAGGATTTATTACCTAGAACTGATGATATAACTCAGTGCTTTTCATTAGGAAATTGTGAAGGGTTAAGGCTAATCTAGCCACTATATGAATGACAGATGCTCTCTGTTAACCCTTCTGCCTTCCCGAAGGGGAAGAGAGAGGGAACAAGGGAGAGGTTTGGATGGGTTGCAAAAGAAAACTAAACCAGCTTTAATGAAAATATTAATAATAAAATGAAATATATATAACTATATATACAAAAAACAATATCTAACCCAACCCCACTGATGGCAATTACTTCACCATCACCACTGATGCTGTGAGCAGGAACCAGGGAAGACCCAGACTGGACTCAGTGGCAGACAGGAACCAGATTCAGGAGCTGGATTTTGGAACTGAATTCAGGATGAGAGGTAAAATGGGCAGAATCTTCCTCAGACATCAGCCACCAAAGAAGCAAGCTTGATCCTCAGGATTGCTCAGCTTTATACTGAATATGATATATATGGAGTATCTTGATGGTCAGTTTAGTGTCACCTGTCCTGTATGCTCTTCCTCACTGCTGTGACCTCTTATTTACTGCACTCCCAAATTGGTACACAAGATTTAGCAGAGACTTTGGTCTCCACAGGAACAAGAGCAAGAGCCTTCCTCCATGCCAGTTCTTGATAGCAACTATAAGCATCAGTTATCACTGCTAGAAGCAGACACTGTCTGCAAAGATATCCCATCATCTTCAGAGAGTGCAGTTACCTGGAAGAGATCGAGCTGAAAGATAAAATCTTTGAACATAACTGGTTGTCCCCCTCTTGTAAACCCTTCTAGTCCTAAAAGCAGAAATAATCGAAGTGGCAATTTAAATGTAGAGCTGCATATGTACAGTTTGCAGAGGGCAAAAATCATATAATAATCTGATCAGTAAACACTGTAGGAAGTTTTGTTGGCAGATTTGTTATTCCTAAGAGTTTATTTCTAGCAATTTTATCAGTGCATTGTTGTTTGGTTGTTTGGGGTTTTTTAGTTGGTTGTTTTGGTGTGGGTTTTTTTTTTTTTTGGCTGGTTGGTTTTTGGTGTTTGGGTTGTGCTTGGTTGGTTGTTTTTTGGGTTTTTGGTTTTTTTTTTTTTTTTTTTTTTTTTTTTTGTTGGTTTTTTTTCCCCTAGCATTCTAGTGAAGCTGCAGCAAAGTTTATGAAATGCTGCAGCATTTTATAATATTTTCTGCTAAGTGGCTGAGGTCAAACTGAAGTCAGTTGCAGGCAGAGATACATCTTTCAAGATCTACACTCTGATTCCAATTGATATTTACCTGTATGTAGAATTTAATATATGAAGATATACAAACTGTATACTTTTTTACTGAGATAAAATATGTATGAGGGACTTCCATTACATTCAAAAGGTTTCAATCAAGTTGTTTAGCACTACTCCTATATGCACTTTTTTTGAGAGACTAGCACTGAATGAGAAGATCAGAGAGACCTAGTGGGTGTCCAAAGAAAGCTTATGTGCTTCCACAGCCATATTAGCATCTTTGGGCAAAAGTGCTTCCTGGGATAGTGAAAGAAAAAATGGGGAGATTTTAGCATAGAACAGTTTGCACATCTTTCAGACTGAGACAATATTCTCAGAAAAAGGACATGAATGGGCTTTGGAGAATAGCTCACAAACAGAAGACAGTTTCAAGCAAACCAACAGTGCAGTTAGTTTCCATTGAGAAAGTTACTGAGAGACTAACCCTAACCCCAAAGCTAGTCTGGAAACAGATATTTGTCTTTCCATGATACAGTGAAAAGATAATGGTTTCTAGATTTTCTGCTCTTGGTTTTTTTCTGCTCTTGGTTTGTCTTTTTTTGTTTGTTTTTTGTTTGCTTGTTCTTGTGTGTCACTTTTAATTTAAAAACCTTTATGATGATTTTTGAGTACCTCTCTAAGAGAAAATCTAGACTGACCTGTGTCAAAACTCCAGTGTTGCTGCTCTAGAAGACATGAATCTGACCACCTGGAAAGGTTCAGAAGAAAGATGCTAATTATGCCCAGAAATACTTTGCTTACCTATAGATTGGTCAACCATTTAAATGGACCATGTAATGGATTTCTGCAACTCAGACATACAGCAGAAAAAAAACCTTAAATTTCAATCATCCAAGATTCTAGACAGAAGAGGTCACCCACAGTGAAAAAATAGGAATCTATGAGTGGCCATAAGGTCAACCAAAATGACAAAATTCTGCTGAGCAGTACAAAAGTCTGGAGTGAATTCTGTGATATTACAGTATACTTTCCTTGGAATATGGATACATGTTTGTACATGTATCATTTTACTGCTAAAAAAACCAAACCAAACCAAACACCAAACCAAGCAAGCAAATAAACAAACAAACAAAACAAAACAAAAAAAGCACCCAGATTAAAAAATCTTGAGGAAGTATTGTCAGACATAATACTAAAATCCTGTGCAGGTGTATTAATTCATCCCAGAAGTCATATGTTCTTTTCAAAGTACAATTATAATGTTTAATCCTTCTTTAGTCTCCTCAGTGAATGTCACTATTGAGGAAACGCATGTCCAACAATGTCAAAGTCACCACAGTAGTCTATGAAGGGAACATTTATCTTTTCTTTTCAGATGTTCAGTGAACTGCAGCAGTATTAAATCCACATTTATATGTAGGACTATAACCAGGATGGCCAGGAACTCAGAGGGACTGTGTTCAATTTTTACTCTTTATTAAAGGAGAACGTGCTTCTCTACAGGGATAAAGGGTCTGAAGGACAAAGGTAATAAAATGTAAAATTAAGAAAATTTATGTGGCACCAAATGAAGGGGGATGATGACAGAGCTGCAGGGAACTATTCCACTGCAGATGCACTGATTTCACTGTTTTTTATTTTGAAAATATGATCTATTTGTGAGATATTCTATGGAGTGCAGTTCTTTCTGAACACTTGCTAAGCACAATACATAGAGAAGGGAGAGGAAAATCCACAAAATAAACATCATAACTGAAGATCAAGCATTCATGTTGGGAAGTATATTGCTCTAGAAGCTGCCTTCTTAATTCAATATCTGAGTCACACAGAGTTATAGTATTCCTATCTGACATTGCCAAATTATTCATTTTTTGTGTATGCTATTCCTGAATTCATTAATCTTCAGATATTACGTGATACAGATACAACATCTCTTAGACAGTTAAAGAAGAAAAACAACAATAATAAAACCCCCAAAATTGCTCTGGAATTTGCACAGTTGTCAAGTTGATCAAACTACTGTAAGTTCTGTATATGTGAGCCCAGAAGATTGAACGTAGCATTATAAAAATATTGCTGCTTTTTAAGCACCTGCTGAACAAGATATTTTAGATTTATAGGTTTCCAAGAGACATCAAATTTAAATAGAACTCTAAATATGTGTCTCTTTCATAGTAGATGTTAGCCTGTCAGTTTACTTACTAAACAAAAGTCCAGCAAGAAAAAAAACCCGTATCTTTGGAGGAAGCATGTTACCACAGAATTTAAATAAACTATTTTCTCAGATAAGCAGGATCTTGCATTTGTGGACAGTCTCACAATGTTTTCCAAAGAAGAGTGTTCAGTTGTTTCTGGGAATAATGACAACAAAACTGAAGATTCCTCTTAAAAAAATGTTATGGCACAAATATTGACTGTAACATGGTAGAATTTGTGTAAGGAATTTGTGTAAGAAATTTGTGTATGAAATAGACACAATGCATCCATCTTGAAATACTTAAAGATTTTCTGTGGTAGATCCTAGAGGGATGCCTATTAGGAGTTATAACAAAGCATCCCAGACAGTTTTATGGCGATACTCATCATGTGGTATGGGTTACTGCATGATATCCCTCAAAACTGATACAGATGGTCATTTGAGGCTCCCTTGGAACTACATCTGAAGTTAATCAAGTTTCGGCAGCAACCTGGAATGAGCATCATCCATATTCTTATTTATGTGTGTGTGTGTAAACGGTAGTTGTGTACAATCCAAATATACATCTATAAAAATGAACTATTTTGAAAATCTGTACAATGAAAGTGGGAATCATCTCACCACAACTTAACTAGGAAAAAAAATCTGAAACACTTGTCAAAAATCTAATGCATAGGGAAATATAAGTATGGTTTTTTCCTCATGTACTCTTGCCATCCGTCTTAGAAAAAAATACTTCACAGAATCACAGAATGTCAGGGATTGGAAGGGACCTCAAAAGATCCTCTAGTCCAACCCCCCTGCGAGAGCAGGATCACCTATACCAGATCACACGGGGAAGCATCCAGGCAAATATCTCCAGAGAGGGAGACTCCACAAACCCCTGGGCAGCCTGTTCCAGTGCCCCATCACTGCCACAGCAAAAAAATTTCTCCTTATGTCTACATGGAACTTCCTATGCCTCATCTTCCACCCATTGCTCTTTGTCATTGGGCATCACTGAGAAGAGCCTGACTCCATCCTCTTGGCACTCACCCTTTACATATTTATAAATACTAATGAGGTCACCCCTCAGTCTCCTCCAAGCTAAAGAGCCCAAGCTCCTTCAGTCTCTCCTCATAAGGAGGATGTACCACTCCCTTAATCATTTTTGTGGCTCTGCACTTCTATGATTTGTATTTTAATTTTGCAAATTACTTCTTTACTTATTTTTATTTGAACGTTTTGCTGTTAGATTGGCTTTCAGGGATACTAGCAAACCCCACATAATTCCAAATCACTGTCTGAATTAACAGCATTTACGACCTTTTAGCCTGTTCAAAGAGTCTTTATCTGACCAATACTTCAAAGTCCTATTGAAGGCATAGAAAGGAGAGGCTCCTGGATCATGCTGCAAAAGTTCTGCAAGGATCTGGGTTTGTGATGCTCCTTGGCATTACATCAATGGGGAGAATACCTGAAACTATTACAAGAGCAGTACAGAAGTTACATGCCTGCTTTTCAAGCAGCTTCATGTAACAACTGTCTAATCTTTCTATTATGGATGAAAAGCTGTGATTTAAATGAGCAACTGTGATTTAAATTCTCTTCTGTTGGTTCTCATCTTAATTGCCCAAGTGAAAACTTAATCCATGGTAGCCACAATCTAAATTGAAACTCTGAATATGGCCAAAACTTTTAAATGGAAAACTTCTAGTTTTCAAAAAGTTCCTCCTTTCTTGAGTAAAATAATAAAATCCTGATTATTCAGAATCTAGGTGGGGCTTACACATCTGCATCTTCTAGGTTTTCTCTTGCAAGTCCTAGTGATCATAATTTCCTTCTTTTTTCTTCCCAGTGGGATTGGGACCATCTCTACCAATGCAGTTTCTGCATAATGGAGTATGATTTCTTCTCCTTCTAACCAGAATTAAAAAAAAAAAAAAAAAAAGAAAAAGAAAAAAGTCTGTTTTGATCCTTTCTACAACACAGCATCCCTGTTATGGTAATGTAATGATACTCCTTTCTAGTTTGATTTTTAAGGTATATCTGTCTTTTTAATACTCTATTTTCATGTAATAAACTTCTTTGCCAAGGCAAAATATTTCATCAGGCATATATGCCCTCCAGGTGGAGCAGCCGAGCCTTTAATTGCTTGGAAGAGGCTGTAACATCAGGGACTGAGCACTACTGGGTACAGCTCAGAGAAATCTAAGTTTACAAATCACTGCACAGAAATCTTCCGTTATCATTATCTTACTGCATGAGACCATTTCTGGATACTAATCTGGAGACTGTCAGTTTTCGTTACTGTAAATGACTGAAATCAGAAGCTGCTTTGAGTCAAGAGACTCACTATCAAATTTAATGGATTTAATTATTAACGATGGCCACTATATTGTTTTTAAAAGGATAAAAGTTGACATTTCATATACAAATAATTCCATTTAAATTTATCTGTCCACAGTACATCTATGTGTACCTGAGCTATTTAATTAGACTCCATTTATGAACAGTAAAAAGGAAGAAAAAATTCTAGTATTATTCCTCTATACATAATTATCTGAATTAATTTACCTAATGCAACAAAACACCAAGCAGACAGCTTTCAGACATGGATAAACACAATGAAATATTCTTATTACGTCTTCCTTTTTAGTCTGAACCAGTAGTTTGCTTTGAAGAATAGTTTCTCTCCATGCCTTAACATTAATTTACAAGAGAGTTAAAGTGAAATACTAGAGAAAAGAACAGGAAAAAGGAAAAAAAAAAAGGAGTTACTGTAGAATATAGAATGTCAGAGGAGAATATAAGTAAGAGGAATTACAATGCAAGAAGCTTACATTTAGTGCTAAGGAGGGATTGAAGCAATAGAAAACTGAAGATGTAAGGGAGGGAAAGACAGAGATAATGAGCAGGAGACTGAAAAGAACTGTTAAAGGAGGTGATCTGCTGAGGGTTGTGTACAGAGTGAAAATAAAGTAATTAAATAAAATAATTCAAGTTAATTTGTATGCATGCTCATTTTTCTTCTTCAATAGGACTGTCATCATAGGGTTTTAAAAATGGCAACTACACATAGCAATGCAACATTTAACTTATATTTTAAAATACTTTATTCTTTAAATATATTTTTGTCTATAAAAGCAGTAGTACATGGCAAACTTGTCTAAAAGTCTGAGAATAGGTTTTAAAAACATACAACTATCTAAAACAATCTAATTTTCAGATAGTCCACCTGTGCAGAAATAATTCTGTCTTTCTAAGATCTGCTTTGGTTTCCACAAAAGCACCTAGTAACTGTTCTAACGCTAAGATTCCTGTTTGACCCATCAGATTCACTTAGGCCAAAAATATGAATGATCTAATTTTTTTCTCTGCTGTAGTAGCATCAGATACACCTTTATCTGATAGCTTACTGTTAATTCTAAGAAAGGGATCTTGAAGTTCTGAAAATACAAGCTTCTCTTTATGTTTTTTACATAAGCATATTTATTGGAAAGATTCTAATCAAACTTATCACACCCTGCTCATATTCACATACAGGACAAGTAGTGAGCCTCTCATACTCTAGTCACATTTTCCTTTTGTCAGCTCAAGTCAACTGACTGAAATCAGATGAAAATTATGTATAGTGTGTATTTCATGCATGAGAAGCCTTTTCAACATTCATTATTAACTATGATAGCAAAGGCTATCATAACTATGCCACAATCTTTGTTTCATATTAGGGTGTAAAAAGCCTTTACCCATTTACCTTACATTATTGGCATATTTTTAATTATATCTACTAAATGAAATGTAATGCTTTTTACTTTTTGATCCAATGGTTTATGAAGCTCTTGTGGCCATGTAACCTGAAATCAACATGCACATGGTCTACTATTGAAAACTTATTTTATTCTTTGAGAGGGCAATCTTATTCCTATCTTTGATATCATTTGGGTTAAATTGGTACATATGTTTTACCAAATTTTTGAAAGCAAAACACAAGTATTACAAGATTACATAATCAAAGCTTTACAAGATTTTCAAATGTGTATCGTACCAACTTAACCAAACAATCTATTATTGCTACTAGAGCATTTCAGACAATTTCAAAGAAGAGAAAAAGCGCTGATCCAGGCACAAACAGTTCATCATATGACTTCACAGTTTACATCATACTGAGTAAATCTCAGGAAATGAATGTACAAATAACCTTTTTATCTCATTTCTGTTGACATTTCAAAAGTATCTCATAGGTCACATAAAGAAACATCCACTAGTCTTGGCATTCATCAGTCCTTTGTGGCAGAATAAGGAATAATAATGGTTTCACTAACTTAATTGCAATGACCTAGTAACAGGTGATTAATGAGAAACAGTTATGCAAGCATGGCCACTTAGAACTCAAAGTCAACACCCTCAAAAGGAAAATGAAAAACCCTCTGCTGAAAAAAAAAAAATTAATCTCAATAAAAGGAAACACAATGGAGCAACCAAAAGGCTAAAATACTGGCAAGCAATACATTATTAGAGACAATAAACTAACTTCTCAATGGAAATGTTTACCACTCATCAAAACCTACTCAAAAATCTAAACTAGTGAAGTAACATAAAATTAATCTTCAACTGGCAAAAATATCATGGAACAAAGAAATTAGAAGATATAATTAAATCTAAAGCCTTAATGAAAGTGGCCAAAAGAAATTTTGAGAAAGTACTTGCTGAAAAAAGTAAACATGGCTTTACTTAAAGTGCCAGACAAACCAATTAAAAGTCTTTGAAAGATTGTTTAAATTAATTTTCAAACCCTTTAAATTAATTTCCAAAACCTTATGAGATGATCTTGTACAACTTATTAAAGGACATAAATGGAGATCTGACAGGGATAAACAGAAAATGAATCATTGATGATGACATCTGCAACTGCTGAAATATTATTTTGTACAGTACAACCAGTTTCCCAATCATGAGAGGTCTGAAAAAAATTTATAAAATGCATGTTCAGAAAATGGTCTTAGTTTATACACAAAGTTTCCAAATTAGCTATTCCTAGGGAAGAGATCTTGTATTCTTTATCAATAATTCTGTAGTAGCATCACCATGTGTAGCCAGAGGCAAAAGTTAAATATGCTGAAATGTTAAGTATGCAAAAGTTAAACATGCTAAATATGCTATTTTGTGCTATTAAAATAAACAACATTCTGATGCCTCTGTGAACTCCCAGGAATACTGAATACAGTTCAGGAACTATAATATCTAATACAATACAGTAAAACATGCTTCAAAAAAGTAGTAAAAGGTTGTCAAAATAACTGAAGTTAAAGAATAGCTTTACAATGCAAAGAAAATATGTCTTTGGTTAGGAAAAAGATGCCAGGGGTGAAAGTTGGTGTAAAATGATGTAAAATTGAGTGGACAAGGATGATCACTTGTGTTTTCATCACTGTGACACAGTAATTCTTTCTTCATGCCAATACAAGGAGTTGTCTGCTGAAGTTATCAGGCAGTGGCAGAAGTTAGGCAGGAGGAGATAATGCAACCCTATAAACTACTTCACTTTCTGAAGCTGCTGCTGCTGGTTACTAGTCAAAGATTAAATCTGAGGATCAATGGATCTTCCATTGGAATTTGTAGTCATTTCTGTATTCTTACAGTCAGTTTTTACTGTTCTGTTTTTGAAACATTCAAAATAACTGAAGGCCTGTGATAGTGTGTTTCAAACTAATTTCAAACAATTTGAGCTGTTTTTTTCTTTCTGAAATAACAGGAAGTTCTCCATTTCATTCTTCCTTAAACACCAGAGCCATTGTAACAGAAATGCTGTTACTGTAGTTTGCCAGTAATACAGATGTTGTGTCATCAGCAGATGCCCTCTGATGTTTATTGTAAGATGTTTGTTCAGTATAGGACTGTTTTATTTAGTAATGACCTCGACACCTTCCTACCTTCATACTGAGCAATTCTGACATTTTAGCATAGCTATTGCATTTATGTTATGCATGAGATTCCTCAGACACATCAGGCAGCAGCCTGAACTTCAACTGCTTTGGCAACTTATCCTACAAATGTATTTTGGTGCAATGGTACCAGACATCTGATGAAGGCATCTATCAGGTTCTATAGCATTCCTTCACTTGCGGTCCCACAGCATTTCTCTACTACCTGTCTGTTTGATGAAAACCCTTGACTTACAACATAATAACAAAAAGATCCCAAAGAAACAAAACAAAAAAAAAACCACTCCAAGATATGAGAAGAAACCCACATGGATTTTCAGTTTTCTAATGTTATGAATGAGAAGAATTGTATATATGTTTTAAAATCAACTTTAGATAAATCATAGAATGTTCTGCCTTGGAAGGCACCTTTAAAGGTCATGTAGTCAAGTCAAGTGAAATTATTTCCATAATTTCAAAGCCAGCATCTTTAAGTTCAGAAATCTATTCCCATTTTTTTTGTGGGTTTTTTCTTGTTTGGTTGGGGTTTTTTTTGGTTGGTTGATTTGGGGTTTTGTTTGGTTGGTTGGTTGGTTTGTTTTCCTTAGGCCTTTAAAATTCTTGGACATTTCATTACACTTTTAAAAGGACTGCTTGCTGCTATTTTAACCCTGTGTTCACCCATTTATGAAACTGCCAGGCTACCTAATACTACATCAACTTTAAATTTTACATGTACAGTGAAAGAGATCTTTTGGATAATGGTTGCTAAGAACAGATTTATTTAATAATGATTTGGTATATATTAATTTCTTCTGATCAAGTGCAAGTCTGTGGGATTGTGACAGAATGCCTTAGAGCCTCTACTAATAAATTTCAGAAGCTACTATTTTAGGTTTAAGTTTACCAATTAGAGAAGGTAGAGCAAGAATATTTCTGTCCAGAGAGGTGTAAAGATAAGCTCATGTACCTGTAATTGTCCAGGATCAGGAGTCTAAGCTACAAATAATCAGCATGCAAGTGAGAACTGCCTAGATTAGCCGAGAGGAAATGCTGAAAAAGGGGAGGTCCAGGACCTAATTTCATTGATGGTTATTTAGCCTGATATCTTTTTAGTGCTAAAGGCAAGTACAAAAGGTAATCCATAAAATATCTTATGCAGAGCCAAACCCCAGAAATTTTGTATAATGAATGCCCAGGTTAATAGATCAGAAAGTCACATTCCTTCTCACAGTTGTGCTCATGTCCTCTTTCTCTGGCCCAATGAACCTTTCATTCTTTGCTGCTTAATGACACATTTGCAGAAATGTGAAGATTGTGTTCTGTGGGATCCCCTAACCATAGTTTGGGCATCAATTGCAAGATTGATGGCAAATGTATTATAGACAGAGATTACAGACAGAAAGAGTCACGAATTCACAAAGTAACACTTCTTTTTCAGTTCTTGGGACAAAGGAAATTGTATATAAAAATACCAATGTCATTTATTTCTGCTTTTTTATCAAGCAGAATTAATATGTTGCTCTGAAAAGAAGACAATAGAGAAATTTGTGGAGATTACTAGAAAAGTAATTACTATTATTAATACAAGAATATTGATTTAATTTTGCAATTTGTAAAGAATACATCAGCTTCAGGTACTTCTCATCATTTACTTTTCAAAGTCACAAGGTGATAAAAGTCCTCTCAGGACAAATGGGAGCCTGGCCAAAATTTGGCAAGATATGGGCTTTGTGGCATTAAGAGTAAGGAGGTCTGAGACAGGTGCAATGCAAGTTTTATATAATTTAGAATTTATTAATCAAGCTTCCAGACCTTCTTGTTAGCAGTTAGTTCCATAACTTTAGTCTTCTACTTGAATACCTTATTTTAGTTTCTGTCTACAGTTTATTCTTAAGCACTCTTAAGCCTTGCAAATAATTATTTTCTCTTTGCTGTTTATCAGTTTTCCTTAATTTCTCATTGTAGTCAGGGGTCATAGTTTGTCTCAGTTTCACTTTCCTCACTAATGACCCTTTCTGCATCAAAATATGAATCTTCCTGTCCAGCCCTTGCAACTGATCTAGCATACAATAATAGTTCATTGAACATGAGTAATCAGAGGGAAAGGCATAGTTACAATAATCATAGAATCATAGAATCATAGAATCAGTCAGGGTTGGAAGGGACCACAAGGATCATCTAGTTCCAACCACCCTGCCATGGGCAGGGACACCTCACACTACATCAGGCTGGCCAGAGCCTCATCCAGCCTGGCCTTAAACACCTCCAGGGGTGGGGCCTCAACCACCTCCCTGGACAACCCATTCCAGGCTCTCACCACTCTCACGGTGAAGAACTTCCTTGCGTCCAGCCTGAATCTTCCCAACACATATAAAATGTTTTTGATAGGGAAATTATGCAATGTGTTGTGCAGTATGGGTCCTTGACTTCTGGACAGTATGAGATTAAAAAAAAAAAAAAAGAAAGAAAGAAAAAGCCTTTGTGATGGTATAATTAATGATTATTTTCATTTTGGGGGTGTCAAAACTATTAACAATGAACAATTAACAATTCATCAAAATAAATGTAATATCCCAATGCTTATATTGGGTCAAAAAGAAAGGCTTTTAAACGATAGATAGCTGTAATATGTCCATTTTCAATATAACATATGCAGGACTTCTTATGAAGTATAGATACACAAAACAAAAGGAAGCTGAAGTACCAAGGCTCGGGAAGAAAATTATGTGCTTCCACCAAATGCAACATGAAGGGGGCATTGCAACTCACTATGAAAAGAATCAGTAAAAGAATTTAGCTTCCTGGAGACTTAGTAGAATGCAATAATAATAAGAAAACTGGGAAAAAAAGGGGGAAATAGAAACCAGTATAACTTATTAGAAAGAAGAAAAAGATCATATCAGTTGGAAAGAAAACTGTGAGAGAAGGATGAAACATGGATAAAGAAAAGAAGAAAAAGATACATGAGAGTTAAGTAGTAAGAGAGTATAAATGTAGTTTCTTTCCAGGTCTTACATTTCCATGCAAGGATTCAAAGCTGAATCTTGAACCACAAAGTATTAAATAATTAAATATGTCTGTTTAAGTAATGAAACCTCTCCTCCTGTAACAACATGACTTTCGATTCTGAGACCCTTGGTATATGATCTTATTTATGATTAGTGATTACAGCTCAAAATTAATCTCATTACTTTTGGAAAGCTATGGTAGCATGCCAGAACAGTTTGACTATGTAGTTTATTGGCAGATCCAAAATCACATAAATTAACAGGATGTAGAATATTGCTTATGGCCACTTTCGACAGCCTCCTTTTAATTAATTTTATTTCTAGATAACTGTCTATTCCTGACTGTATATTACTCAAGAGAAATACTGAGACAATAAGAAAAGTGATTTCTATGGCAAAGGTTCATTGTAACAGAAGTTAAACTTAGCTGAACACAAAGAGGATTTCTTGCTTAAATATTTTCTAAGATCTTTTATTAAAAAAAAAATGCCACTTCGGCTCTCATCCAAAACAGATTAAGATCAATGTTAAAAATAAGCATGTTCTCAGCAAAATTTATGCATTTAAACTATCCACCTTATAAAGTCTGATATCGATTATTCAGAATTCATGTTTATCGATGCAGTCATGTCTAAAGTATTTGTCTCTCTAAGGAGTTTGAAATCACTTAATGCAAATTCTGGTATATGCATTCTTTATGCTTCAGGACTCTATTCGTATTTGACTTTGGCAGAACTTTTAACCTTTCTGTCATGCATCCCTCTCGTATGCATCAACTTACCTTAGCATATCTTCTCCTAAATTGTGTGTAAGTATATAGTATGATCTATGTTTCAGGGTGGGAGGGGTGGGGAGAGTGATTTATAAGAACATGGAATACATGGTTCTCCCAGACCATACATGAAGATTGGGGAAACAAGCAGATTGAGTCTTGAAATGTCTACCCTCCAGCCACACAGCAGAGAGTGTAACTGGATCTCACTGTAGGATGAGGTCAGAATAAAACTGGAATGTACAGGTGGACCTAAGAAATAGAAAGTACTCCAAGATCCTACAACAGATTCGTTTTATATCCAGTTTAACATTTTAGACACTAAACTGTTCCAACTGTGTGTGATTCAAGCCAGTGGTTTTGCTGAACAGGTATATTTTTTGTCGCTGAGAATTTATTTTCTTATTGATCACCATACTAAACAGCAGACTCACAGATATGCCTCATTGTAGTTATATCTTGAACCATGTAGCTCTGCCTATAGACTATTTTTTCCTTTTTGTGGGAAAGATAAGATTTTAACCTTTTGAATTTACGTATAAGAAAATGGGCATAGGCAAGTTTCAAACACACATGCTACAATCCCTCATTGTGTCAGTGTATCCATTTAAAAGAATCACCTCTGCAACACATAAAAACAGGCGTATTTATTTTTGCACAGTGACATTTTCAGGATTCAATTTCCTTAAAAACAAGTTCTGTAAAACAAAGCCAGGTTATAAGTTTAACATTGTGCTCTATGTCTTCACTTGCTTTCTATACACACATGTTCAAGATATAAGGGGATAATGGTAAAAGCATAACATTCAGTTAACTGCTCTGCAAATATTGCAAGTCTTAGGACAGCTTTATTGAATGCATTTACAATCATATTTGTACATTTTCATAATGTATTTGTTCTCTTATATTCCAAGCTATTGTACACTTAGTAGTTCCTTACCATACTACATACATTCATACCTCAACATCCCAACATACTTCTTAAATACTACTTTCGTTTTCAACTAAAATTTCACAATTTCTGACTGGACCAGTTTGACGCAAAAGTTGTATAATACATCTCCAAACAAGTCTCACTTTCATATGACAGCACTGAAAAGTTCATATTTATGACATACTGGTAACCACATAATTCCTACTTCAGCTATGTTCCACTTGCAGGGAGGACTCAGCCCTTGGCTTCCAGTCTCTTACACAGAGCAGGCAGCCATAATTTGAGTTCAACTTCTTTTTGGCAGACATGAAGGCAGAATTTTTTTTAGTTAAAGAGGAAGTCATCCAGCAGCACAAATCCACTGGCATTGTATGTTGATTCAACCACTCTATAAAAATTGGTACTCCATTCTGTGTGTAACAGTCGCTTCTGTGTCATTTTAGTTACAACCCTTCCTCTAATTTTACTAATTTATGACTATAAATTTGCAAGCAAACACTGAAAATAAAAAGGACATAGATCTTGTCTGTTTATTGTTTCGTTGGTTGTTTTGTTTTTACAATTACTTTTTAGGAGGGAAGAAGGGAAAGATAGCAGTCATGCATGTAAAGTTCATGGAAGAGCTTGGTTTAATTTTGTTTACATTTTCTTTCTTATTACTCTAAATCAGTTCCCTAATGTCATCTTAAATTTCTCCCATAGAAAACATGTTTTTAAAGGATGATGTGTAATGCAATCTCATTCCAGTAGAGCCCTGCCATGTATTTTTCTGCAATGGTCCACATACATAAACATGTCAAATAGACATCTCAAATAAAATGTAGACTTTTTTTTTTTTTTTAATTGAATAAAAAATGAACATCTGATTTTAAGGAACAAGTAAAATTATCTATGATTGTAAGGAATCCTAAACATTCCCAATTTACAATTAAAAGAACAACAAATCCATTGGTCAAAACTTCACAAAGAAAGATTTTGAACTCCCGTAAGAACAACAAAGTAACTTACCTACAATAGCTGCACAAATGGATCTGTTTTTTCAAAAGTTGCTATTAATAACAAAAAAAAAAATTCTTAAATTATAAACAAGTTGGTAAAGAATATGTTGTATGGTGCAAACTATTTGCAAAGTAAATGGTAACATGGATAAATCTATAAGTCAAGCAGATTTGCAATTTCAGGCAGATTTGTTTTTTACACTTCATTGTTGGGATTTCTACTAATTTGGATGTCTGTGTTAGTCACATTGGCACCTTTACAAAACAAACAGGAAAATTATGCATCTCAAGTGATGTGGGGCCAATTAAACTGAATATTCATCTACTTACTTTAAATATTTCACCTTTCGAATAGTATTTCTTCCTGCAAAACTTTATTTGGAATAGCCTCTACATTAGAAATAGTGCACTAAGTATACTAGACTTTAAACACAGCCTAGTCATCTAAATGAAGAAGACTGAACATGAACCTGAGTACTGGACTTCTGCAAGAGCGGATTTTTGATTTTCAATTTTTTTTTTTTAATTTTATTTTAATGCATTTTTAAAAGCATCAGGTCCTGGGAAAATCTAGGCTGACAGAAGTGTAAGTAGCTTTATACTACAGGTCTCCTGGCTTTGCAAACCTTTAGAGCGCAACAGATTTGGGATTGCTTAGCCTGTAGAAGTGAAGGCATCAGGAAGACCTTACTGTGCCTGTCCAGTAATCAAAGGGGGCCTGTAAGAGAGATGGGAACAATCTTTTTAGCAGGATGTGTTGCAACAGGACAAAGGATAATGCCTAAATTTAGACTAGATACAAGGAAGAATTTATTTATTTTTTACAGTGAGGGTAGTGAAACACTAGCCCAGATTGTCCAGAGAGGTGGTAGATGCCCCATTCCTGGAAATATTCAGGGTCAGGTTGGATGGGGCTCGGAGCAACCAGATCTAGTTAAAGATGTGGGAGTGATTAGGTTAGATGGTCATTAAAAGTCCCTTCTAACTAGAAGCATTTTATGATTCTGTGATACTAGGCTTTGGCAGCTCCATGGATCTGCAAGGGGAAGCTGTAGATAGTGATTACAAGCTGTATTTTTTCCTTGCCATGGCATTTCTTACCTCTGCTAGCAATTTTCTTCACGGTTTAATTTCCAGCAGTTGCAGTCCTGCACATGGAAATCAAAGTTTTGCTGATTTAAGGATTTTGAAGAGTCTTTCTGCCCCTAAGTGTACCTAATCCCCATGTACTATGAAGCAGAACTATAATGAGGGAATTTGCAATGAAATGTAAGGTTATGCCAATTTGAGCAGCTTTACACTGGATTTGGAATAAGGCAGAAGAATAATTATTATGCTGAATATTTTATACATTCTCATTTAAGTTAGAATAGATCCATATTGCATGGATAATCTATTTTTAAAGAGAAATATTTCTGGAGATACTTTTACATATTGAAATTCTGAGCTGGCAGCAAGACTGTATTACCAAGTATATACATCTGCTTGGTACAGGAGGTGCAAAAATGTCCAAGAACTTGACATTCCCAGATTTGAAAGCATGTAGTTAGTTACTGACTATACTGATACAATTGAGCTACTCTCTGTCTATGCCGAGATTTTTAAGTATTACTTTGGGATAAATAACATTTTTTCTTCTTTTACAGTGACCCTACAAAATCAAGTCCCTATTTTACAAGAAAGAACACAAAAAAAATACTACTTTCAAATGGTGTTTCAATTTATGAGCCAGAAGATCGGTTGCAAAGTTATTTCCCTAAAATCAAATTGCTTCTGTTGGAAATGAAATATCTTGAGGAATGTCTTCTTGCAAGTCTAACAAAAATCTGTTTCCTAATATTCTTCTTACATTTCTGAGACATTTTTTGTTATTTTACTATGTTATCCATCACATAGTACTTCCTATTCTAATATTTTGATAAATATTATATCAATTACAAGGGCTGCCATATTTGGTAAGAAAGCTGATTTTGTATGAAATTTCTACCAAGGTTGAAAACATGCTCTACAATCCATCAGGGATTTCGCTTTATGGTTTGTACATACTACACACAAGCATCAAATGTGAGTTGAAAGCAATGTGTTTCATTTTTTAATTTACTCAACTGGAAATCGCTTCAGGATTAGAAAACAAACCTGGAAACAACAGAGATACATTTACAAACATGAACATATAGACATCTGTATGCCAGTACTGGGATTATGGTAAATTGTGTATGACTAAATGCACAGTTAGGTTTATTTTTTTAAGTAGGAGTAATCTGACATAGCCATAAGATCTCTATTAAGAATGTCTACATTTTTAGAAAGATGAAACTTCAAAGAACTTTTACCCTGGAAAATAAAAATAAACCTTTCTTTTTTATGTCATGCACATCCACTTTGTAGAAAGCATAATAGGAATTGCTGCTTTCATCAGAAATATTATTGAGGGAAAATGTGCCTAATGGCAGAAATTCAATATAAACAGAAACTGGGAGTGAGGCAAGAAGAAAAGTGAGAAAGAAGTATTTTACATAGAGAAAATGTGCACCTGGATTGTAAACACACAAAACTAAACACAGGTCTATGTGGGGGAAATGCTAAATGCAAAAAAAGTGATTCATATTCTGGTTCAGGCTAGGTAAATTTGAACTAGGTAAATGGTTTTGTACCACCTAATTACATACAGGTATATAGTCAAATATCTAAGTTTCAGTCAAATATCTAAGTTTCCCACAAAATTACAGATTTATTAATGTAATTTACTACTGACATTTCCTAAGTAACAAGAGCTTTTTTCCAAGCCTTTAGCAAAAAATGACTTTCTATTTATTCCTTGTGAAATAACTAACGTAAAGTCACAGATAACAGAATATATTTTGTTATGCCTAATCCACTGTGAGCTCATTAATAAGAAAAGACTTTTGAAGTGTGAATTCTGTTGTGAAAAGCCTGTATTTCATTCATAATCACAATGGACAGTGTTTCTAGTGCTTGCTCATGGACATCGAGGTCTGAGCCATTAAAACCTGTATTACTTCAAACCCACTTGTGAGTTATTTAAGTAATTGAAATTTATTTGGGCCTTCTGAACATATAAAATAGTCTGTATAATATATATATATATTTCTAGGAACATTTTAATATGAGCATTTTTAAAACAGTGGTCATGGTTGCTGTTTTCTGTAGAAGAAAATGACACTGAAGAAAATAACCCTTTATCTATGCTAAAATGGTTCTCTTAAACCAATCTTTTCAATATTAATTCTCAGGCACAAGAATGACCAGTTACTGCCAGTATTGTTTTCTCTATATGCATATAAAATTTGTATAGAGTCATCCATTTAAAAATAGCTTTTCTTGCACTCATGTCCTCCTATCTCAAAAGCAATAGCAGCAAGAAATTAATAAAAGTTTGAACAAAAAACAAAAACAAAGGAAAAGGACTTTTTGACACATAGAACAGAGAAATGCAAGACTTCACAATAGTCCCCGAGGAACTTAATTTTAATCAACCTTGAGGATCTTAATTTTAATTATTTTAACTTATGTTTGATTAATACAAATCTGTTCATATGCAAGAATGGCAACAATAGGGAAAACCAGAAAAAATAGATAAAATGAATAAATGGAGGGTAATGTAAAATAAAGATTTGTTGAGATTGTGAACAAAAAGGCATGCTATGATGAATAAAAGTCAGTAAAAATGCAAATTTTTAAAACAGAATATTGAAGTAGAAAATTTATAAGCAGCATTTTGAGGAATTTAGTTATTGATTTAATTGAAATTAATACCTACTGCAGATCTGATTTCACTGTGATTTTCATACTGAGAAAATCTACCATGCTAGAATAACAATGATGAGATAATCTGACTTTTGAAAAAACAGCTCCTTTTCTGTATTAGTAATATTGCTCAGCACAACTCAGCCTATTATAAGCAATTTTAACTCTTATACATAAAGAAAGGTTCCTAATGGATCACAGAAATCAATAAGGTTATATTCCATCTTGATTTGAATCCATCCTGAAATCAAAAGTAAAACTATTCTTGTTTGTAAGAATAAATACAATGGCAAGAAAACCTTAAAAATAAATAAATTAAGGAATCACTAAATTCTTTTTAGAAGAAACTCCAAAACACAATGATGCAGATGTATAAAAAGAATTTGAAACCCAAATATGGCTTTTATTGTGGATAGATTTTATGCAATTGAAATGAAACAAATCAATGATTTTATTCTTTCATCATAAAATAAGTGAAACAGTGTGGAAAATTTCACATGAAAATAATACTTCATTTTTGAGAAATAAAAGGCCAGTTGAAAATGTGTAAAAGGAAATTGAGAATAAAAAAATAAAATTAAGGATAAATTGTGTATAAGAATGACTGAGGCACAGAAAAAAAAATCTGCCATGGATTGCTCTTTATGTAAATAATCCTTTTTTAAAAGTCACTATATAAGTGATCATATTTCTATTGTGTATGAATATAAACAGAAGGAAGTTCTGAGAATATAATTAAAATTAAATTTCTAACTTCATTTGGTATCTGTGTAGAAGAACTGAATGCTGATGTCTATATTTAATTTCAGGTGTAATTCCAGAAACTTCCTCGTTTGGTCTCTGAAGCTTACATTTATGTGAAGCAAAACTTGTAAACAGGTAATATTTTTTTTATTTAACAAGTTGTTAGAGTTGGGGGGAAATGAACTTGCTTGTTTCTGGAAAACTAACTGCAATTCAAAAGCCAGTTGACTATAGCTGACGATATTAGTTAATGTTGAAAATTTTGCAGGTAATTTCTAATTAGGACAGAGAAGCATTTAAAATATTTAAAGTTGTATACGGAGGTTAGAAAACAGATCTCCACGTGTGCTGATGCTGTTAGAAGGAAAGGCACAAGGAAACATCACAAGTAGGAGACTGTTTTCATTTTTTCACCTCAAATGGTTTCAAATGTTTCCACTAGGAAAACTCCTAACTATAGACAGAATTCCTTCTCAAAATTGCTAGTGACAGAGGACTGTGAGGTTTCTGCCTCTGAACCATAAAATGTTTCCTAAAGGATCAGCAAGGCTTTAAAGAAAAAGTCCTGTTCCTAGAGCATGTGCTTCCCTTAACAGCAGAATTTCATATTCCATTAGTGACCTTAGGATTCTAACTGATTCAGCTGAGCAGATAGAAATCATCAATGTCAAATCTCCTGCCAAGGCAAAAGCTCAAAGTATCATTACTGCCAAAAATGATCAATCCTAAAGAGAAGCACGGATGACACTAGTATATTTGCCATATGAACTTTATTAAATCAAATGGTCTAATTTTCCTTATTTCATTTGCATTTACTCTAAATTCCCTGCTAGAAGTTATTCTCAGTCATAAGTGGAAAGTCATAAACTGGCAGCTATAATCAAGCTAAATTTGTGTATGTGAGCATCAGAATAAAATGTAGTATTTTTATCCCTTTTGAAATGTTAAAAGAGGCTCTATAAATTGTTTCAGCCATGGTTCATTTCTTATATGATGTAGTGAAGGAACAGTACCAATTTTCAAGCTTTTCATGAGCTGAGGTTTACTTTTAGGTTTGTTTTGCTTCCTACTGTAGAGCAATGTATTGGTCAGTCATTATGAATAAAACTCGAATATCCAGACTTTTCTACCTTTGCCCTTCAGTAAGAACCAAGCTGCCTGTTTAAACAAGATGGCAATAATCCGTTTGAAAACAAGACTTGAACAGAAAGAATTTATATTACTATTGATTTTTCCCTTTTAAAATACACCCTTTAAATGACATCAAATGTACTTTAATATTTCTGCAGTCGAAACTCCTGTGGCCATGAAAACTGTTTATTCCCTCCTGCTTCTTCTGTAGAGCTGTCCCTTGATTAACCAGTCCTCCTGGACACATTCCTGAAAACAGCACCTGAACTTAATACTCCATGTTCCCATATTTGTGCCTACAGCAGCCTGATTCTTTTTCCTTCTTCACTGACTGTGAACAGTTTTCATGATTTTATAGGGCATAAAAACTGAATCTTTCTCACTTCCAAACTTCTTCAAGTTTGTGATCAACAGAGTATTCACTGCGTAAATCGTGAAGTTATCATTCTCATTGTCTGATAGAAAAATAATCATTTCACAGTCAGTAAAATCCTAAGCAATGATGGCAAAGTCACGGTTGTTTTATGACCACAACACAGGCACCAGCTCTTCCAATATTTAGGGAAGCCATCTGCAAAATAAAACAACAAACCAAAAAGAAACAACCAAAAACAAGTTAACTGAACAGGTACAAGCCATGAAGGAGATTTCCGAAGTGCTGTGTCAACATTATTCTACAATGGCCAAAATGACGGTCAAAAGGTCAAAACTAATATAAACTTCTAAACAGCCCCCGTCCCCAACCCCACAATATCCCACGATGGTAGTTTTAAAGTCACATCTGACAACTTTCACTTAAAAGTGTGAGAACAGGAAAAAAACAAACCAAAACAAAAGCTGTCATCGATTTTTTTGAACTGCTGATATGCAAGGAGTTTCTATAAACTGTAGATTGTAGCTGATGCTTACACTTTAGTCCCTGAGGTCAAGACTAGCAGTACCAAACTTGTATGTTTCCAGGATTCCTGAACAGGTTCAAATGTCCTTTAGAGTAAGTTTGGCAGCTTTAGACACTATTCAAGACAACACAAGGATTAATAACTTTAGGAGACTGGATCTTGCTGAAACTAACACAGTAGAGTAAGTTTCTATGATGTACAATAGTAATGAAAGTACACTGTAATTAATAGCATTGTGTGTATCAAAGCAGAAGTGTTACACATTTCCTATCTGTCCAAACGTTGCTATTCATGAGGTTTTTATGTGGAGTGGTGGATTTGGGGAAAATAGACCTCAGGTTTCTTAGGAAATGTCATAAGAATGCTTTCTTGTAATTTAATTAACAGTAGATAAAAAAGGTGGTTTTCTGCATTAACTTTACATCATGTATGTCCACATTTAAGCTTGACAACAGAAGTCTCCCTTTACAATCATAAAAAGAAATAGAGATTTTTCTAGTATAATACATCTGGCTTATTTTAAATTATTATCATGCTTATGAAGTATGTACTTTTCTATACTAAGTTTAAAGGGAATTTAAGGGTGATTAATTCAGATATAATATTTACACTGGTGGAACAAATTTTTTTCCCAGAAAATTTTAAAACAGAATTCATAACAGAAATTGTTGAAACAATCCTTTGTTTCTTTGTAAGTCTTTGCTATGAATCCAAATCTTTCCAAGCACTATACTGACATAATAAAATATATTCCTTTTAAAACCAAATCATGACTTGCCAGCTTCTTCCACTATACCACCATTTCTGTTATACATATTAATTCTTATGTGGTACATACATACAATTAAACTTTTTAAAATATCCATCACAAAGAAGAAAATGGAATTGATCAATGAAATGAAAACTTAGCTCTCCACATAACATACACAATTTTTCATGTGAAGTATCTTCAGGAAATGCTAGCTATGAAATAACATTCCAGATCCATTCTCATACTCTTTATGACATTTCTTCTGTGTGAAGAAGGATGAAAAAAAATAATTTGCTACAGAAGTTGATCAAACAAGAAATTTATCTGCAAAGGGAACATGATAATAGTTCTAATAACCTCTTACTCTACCCTTTTCCAATTTCTTAGAATCTAGTTTTCTCTTGTATTCAGATGGTGTTCCTGACATACCTGATAAAATACAAAAACTTTTTACAGCTATGGCAACTTCAGATACTATGTAGCATTTTAAGAAATGATTTTATGTACAACTATCAAAATATGCTACAGATGAAAAAAAAATCAGACTTTATGATTACCTGTGTCCATTCATTAGTTTGAGGATCATATGCTTCCATAGTGTTCAGGTATGTTTGACCATCATAGCCACCTACTGCATATAATTTGTCACCAAGGAGACAGACACCAACAGCATCTCGAGGCATACTCAGCGGAGCCACCATTGTCCATGTATCAGTTTTTGGATCATACCTGAGGAAAGAGAAAGGAAACTGAATGCCCAGGGTAGAAGATTGAGTGTCAATTCATGCTGATCTTCACTTGAATGTAGTCTTGTTGGGTTTTGTTTTGGTTTGTTTTTTTAATTTGTTTTTTTCTCCAGGAAAGAAATGCTTTTGCATCCTGTACAAAAATATTCTAATAGCAAAAATAAATCTGATTTATTGTGTTTTCAGTTCAAATCACTAAATGTTGTTCAGGAACTTTTGCGCAGCTAACCTTTGGCATAAATTAAAATATTTGTCAGATAAGGTGTCATAAAAAAAGATTTAAGAAGAATGTAAGAGCAATATCTCTATGCATGTGTATTTCAATTTATATATTGTAAATTAAATACTTTTTGTAGCATATTAAAAATATCATCTCTAAAACTATATTAGGCTACATTTTTATTTCTAAAATGATACCATACAATGTTCACAGCCAGAAAAGCTGCCTAAGAATTCAGGGGATACGCCTAACTGCATTAGATTTAGATTCTCCTCCTGGTATCTATTCAGTGAAGATTAGTGAAGAAATAATTGTCACAGAATTTTTAAAACTGAGGGAAAAAATCCTTTAGTATAATGATAGCTATTTAAAAATTAAACATTTATCCTAAACCATTAATTTAGATATTCATTAACAATGCAAAAATTAGTTAATATCAGAAGCCAAATGTACCCATTTTAGACAGCTGTAAACCAGAAATTAATCAGCTTTTGATAGTTCCTCTCAGTTTGTTACTAAGGATATCTTTGATTAAGGACATATTAGATTAAACTAGATGTCTCATTTTAACAAATATTACTAATAGAATACTGTGTCACTATATTATAGAGTTAATTTAATCTATCCTTAGGAATCTCTATGTAGTAGAGTTACTTGATAATCAGTAGAGAAAATAAACATAAAGGATATGAATCCTTTGAATGACTTAGTCATTTGCTTAAGTAGAAGGTAGATTACACTCTGAACCTGGTAACTCTTTCTCTAAAAGAATTATTCAGGAATTCTAACTGCTCCACAAGATTAGGCATCAAACCACTTTCTCCTACAACTTCAAGAGAAAGAATTATCTTTAAGTTAATTTTATGGAGGGGAGTCAAGTTCTTTCAACGTATTTTCTTGTACCTTAACCTTTATTAACTAGAAGTTAATAATCTGCAGTAAATTGTATATACATATGCTTTACAAAAAGGAACATTCTGGAGAGGCTGAGTATAAAGGTACCTGTAACTGTCAGTTATTCATATTTTCATTAGGCAACTAATAGGAACATTTCTTGAAGTCTCATATTATATTGGCACATTGGGAAATTTTTAGTATTTTGAATATAAATATTGCAACAATAGCTACATTGATTTACTTTAATTGTCCTTTGGTTCAAAAACATAACCTTCAAATCTGACAATAACTGAATTGTCTTCAACCTTGACCAGATTGTTCTTCAGACATACATATGTATTAGCAAAAAAAATCTTATGTATGGTCTGCAAAGTCTTCCAAAAATAAGATGTTAATATTTTATGTTCAAATTTTAATGTCTCAAATACCATTAAATTGATTGCATTGTTCACCTTAATGTGATTGCATTAAATTGCACATTAAATTGATTGCATTGTTCACTTTCTTTCTTTTAATTTTATTTATTTTACTTATTCTTTCATTTTGGTATCTTTCCTTAAAAATTTTTGAGTTAAATATCTAGACATGTGAAAAATTACTTAAAACTTGATAGTATTTTAAAAGAATGCTTGAGTATGTAAAAGGGAGATGCACGTGTAACACAAAAAAATAACAAATTTTTGAAAGGATTTTTTCAAAGACCTTGTGACTATTTTCAACAACAGCATTGTATGCCTCTAGCTGAGTTTCCCAAGCAGTGAGATGCACCAGCATGCATTACATCTTCACCTGCCTAAAGGCAATACATTTTAATAGAGTCTTTGATACACTACTCTTGAATTACAATGACCAAGGTGAGGAGGTACCAAAGCAGGGAAACCAAATCAATTGACAAGTTTGGGCTTTTTTTTTTTTTTTTAAATAAACAGTTATACAAGGTTAAACAATTCTTGTAACTCAATTCTGACAACAAAATAGAACTGCACAAAAACTTGTTTTTTTGTAATTGCCAGGAGAATGTCTGAGATTTCTTATATCCTTTTCTCTACTAAAAATAATTGTACATTTCATCTTTATAATAACTAGGTATGCCCTAAGGTGAGAAGGGTTATGATAGAAGTTCCAGAATGGGTAAAGAAATCAATCTGAAATCAAGGTGAGATGAAGGGGAAAAAATATAGATTATTTTCTTATGTTTTTAATAGCTGTCAACTTTTGAGCAATATTTGGAAAAGAAAGCTACTTTATAAAATCTGCCAAAATATCTCAAAATTTTGTAATTCTTAAAAAGGAAATAGTTATTTGACATTTAAAAAGGAATACAACATTGTACTTTCCCAGCTTCTGAAAAGTAGACAAATAAAATTATTACTTGGTATCAACACATCAGGAAGTGGCAGTATTGCTAAAGGAAGTAATGTCATGTACTGTAAATATCCATTATGCAAACAATTCTGTATTTCTTCTTTGCTTGGCTTAATTTTTAGTGTTACAAAATACTTCTAAACAGTTTGGTGTTATAAGAATATTTCAAAGCCTAATTTTTATCTCTGAAAAGTTTAGTTTATGACTCTATTGTTTGTATCATGCTTTAAAAAAAACCCAGAATTTCTTAAATGAGATGTGAAAATAGTTATCTTTGTGTGGATGAAAAAATGTAATGGTACTGTGAAAAAAAAAAATGAAAGAAAATAATCTTCAAAGAAATTGTCTTCTACAAATTTCTATGGAATTTTTCAAGTAAATAATAATTTGGTATTTCTTGAAGTAATAACATTTGTTAAATTTTACCGTCACTCATTTAAGAAAATTATGCAACTGGCCATTATTTTGTATTAAAAAAAACCTAAACATGTATAATTGGATACCTTTCTACGTAGTCCAGCAGTCGAGAACAATGATTAGAAGCAGGAGCATCATGGCCTCCAACTGCATAAAGAAAGCCATCACATGTAGCCACTCCTACACCTCCTCTTCTCTTACACATAGGAGCACACATGTTCCATTTATTTGTGTGAGGATCATAATATTCCATTGAACTCAAACAAGAACTTCCATCCCGACCTCCAACTGAATATAATCTAAGAAATAAATATAACCACAGAAATAAAAATGTTAATAAAACCAGAGCTCAGAACTGTGTAAATAAAGACCAATGAACATCTATGTTTTTATCTCAAAATCATATATATTTCATATGGTCAGCAAAATGATGTTTTAAGTATTATTACCAAACTCACATACTACTTAGTGTTTTGCCCATCCAAATAGAAAGGAATCTGTTTTCTTTGTGGTAATGGATATTTTCAGTCTTCTCTGAGGATATATATATTGCCAAGAGTGCCATAATCGGCATGACGATTTGTCTCTATAGATCAAAATAAAATTATAAATCATATAAGCAGCATCGCTGCCTAACTGCTAATCACCTGTGTGGTGGATGTAAAAGTTCTAATTTATAATTGTTAATCCAGATAAACCAGAAATATGTAATTAATTTATAACAGTTTCTGTGTGTTTTTATCATGTATTAAAGTAGTGAGAATTAGTCTTGACAAGCACTGCCCTACATTTTACTATTCTGTCTTGTATAATTCTCTAAAACAGAATAGATTCACAAGCTTCTAATTCTTCCTTCTGGAGAAAAAAAAATTAAAAAAGAATGAAAATGTACTGTATGTAATTCATAAGCTCTGTATGCTAAGTACAACCCATATGGAAAACTGTAGTCAGTCCTTGATCCAGTATTGAGCCTAATACATATACAAAATTGTCAATGGGATGCTCATGCCCCAAATTAATTTTACACTTAAAATGTTGAGATCAAATATGCAGTTCATTGCAGAAAACAATATCACATTCTGTTTTTAAACATGGATTTTTAAAAAGTACTTCCTGGGTTTGAAGGATCTTGACTATATCAAAGAAAAGTCTTTCCCCACACTAACATTAACATGCCTACTCAGCAAGTAACAAAATGATACTCCCAGGCACTGTATCTTGTTTTTCTTCATCAGGATAGATAATGAAGATTGAGTTCTCCAGGGAAATCATAGGAAACTTGAAGTATTTTAGATTTGAAACAGAAAAAATGTGGTTTAACAAACGTTATGCTGCATTTGTAATTATTTGCAGGCAAGAAACTTGTTTCCTTCCTCCCAATATAATGGTTCCAAGAAAGAAACGATTATGACTGTTCTTTCGACTATTACAATGTTGCATCCGTTTCTTACATGAATCATTTTCCAGTCTGTTGCCTTTTTTACAGGAGCTGGGGATTAACTAGTAGAAACAGGCTAGTGTAAAGTCCAGCAGCTGAGCAATTTAGGATGCAAAAGCTATCTGTGTGAAGCAATTATTCATTTGGAAGCTTTTATTGTCCTAAGCGCTCCATGAATTCAGAGCTACTTAAATGTGCATTACCATTACATTGCGGTGGCATGGATGCTGTTGAATAAGGAAGTAATGTACTACCACTAAATAAGTCACTGAAGCCAGAGTATTTTTGTACTGCTTGACAGACATACTTGGACTTACTCCAACGCTCCTCTGTGAGAGATGTTAATGCAAATCCACTTCTATGGCAACTATTTCTTTTGGTCCAGCCCTTTACCTTTCTCTGTGATTATCAGGTATCTAGAAGTAGGGTCCAATCTGAGACTAAGACATCTGCATGTAACTGCTAATTTGTGGGTTTCTGCAGTGTCCAAATTGTTGTTATGCTCAGGGTAACAAATCAAGCCTAGAGAACAACTTAATACACCAGCCAGGACCGCAGTTTTTTTCAGCACAGAATAAGAACTGTAGAATGGTACTAAAAAGAATTTAAATATGTGATCCCAATAAATTTGCATTAATATAAAAATAAATAAAAGCATTTACACGTAGCTGTGTCCAAGGATGTTATCATTCTTTTCAAAGGTGGGACTTGGTTCAGTTGCCCTAAGTGAAATCTAGGGTATGGTGACATTCCCTGCAGGCTGGCAGATATGACAAAGACTATGCAGGAGAAACACACATAGAATCATAGAATCTTTATCGTTGGAAAAGACCTTTAAGATCATCAAGCTCTACCATTAGCTAACTCTACCAAATCTAGTGCTAAGCCATGTCCCTTAGTACTTTCAAACACTTCCAGGAATAGTGATTCCACCACCTCCCTGGGGAGGCTATTCCAGCATTTGATAACCCTTTCAGGGAAGAAGCTTCTTCTAATATCCAACCTAAACCTCCCCTTGGTGTAATTTGAGGCTACTTCCTCTCATCTTATCACTTGTCACTAGGGAGAAGAGATCAAAATCCACCTCACTACAACCTCATTTCAAGGCAGTTGTTGAGAGTGATAAGATCCCCCTCAGCCTCCTCTTCTCCAGACTAAATGACCTCTATTCCCTCAATCACTCCTCATAAGACTTGTTTTCCAAGCCTTTCATCAGCTTTGTTGCCCTTCTCTGGACTAGCTCCAACAACTCAATGTCCTTTTTGTAGTGAGGGCCACAAAACTTAACCCACTGTTCAAGCTGCAGCCTTCACCAATGACAAGTACAAGGGACAACCACTTCTCTGGTCCTGCTGACCACATTATTCATGATATAGGCCAGGATGCTGTTTGCCTTCTTGGCCACCTGAGCACACTGCTGGCTCATGTGCAGCTGGCTGTCAATCCACACACCCAGGTCTTTATCTGCTGGGCAGCTTTCCAGACATTCTTCCCCAAGCCTGTAACGTTACATGCAGTTGTTGTGACCCAACTGCAGGATCCAGCACTTGGACTTGTTGACTCTCATACAGCTGGCCTTGACCCATCAATCCAAGGCTCCTCTGCGGAGCCTTCCCACCCCTTCTCCCAGGCAACCAGACAACACTCCTGCCCAACTTAGCGTCATTTGCAAACTTACCGAAAACACACTCAATCTACTCATCCAGATCATTGATGAAGATATTAAAGAGAACTGGCACCAATACTGAGCTGTGGGGGACACCCAGCTGGATTTAACTTCATTCACTATCACTTTTTGGGCCTGGACATCCAGCCTCTTTTTTTTTTTAAACCCAGAAAAGTACCCATCCATCCAAGCCATGAGCAGACAAGATTCTCCAGGAGGACACTGTGTGAAATGACTTACTAAAGCTCAGGTAGACTACATCCACAGCCTTTCTCTATCCACTAAGTGGGTCACCTTATTGTGGAAGGAGATCAGGTTTGTCAAATAGGACCTACTCTTCATGAACCCAGGCTGACTGGTCTTGATCATCTGGTTGCCCTATGTGTTCTTTTATAATGGCACTCAGTATGACCTGCTCTGTGCCCTTCCCTGGAACTGAGGTCAGACTGGCAAGTTTGTAGGTCCTCGGGTCCTCATTCCAGCCCTTCTTGTAGAAGGGTGTCACATTTGCCAATCTCTGTCAGGTGGGACCACCCCACTTAGCTAGGACTACTGATAAATGATGGAAAGTGGCTTGGTGAGAACTACTGCCAGTTCAGTACCCCAGGGTGTATACAATCTGCCCCATAGACTTGTGTATGTCTAAGTGGTGCAGCAGGTTGCTAACCATTTCCTCTTGGATTAAAGGGGCTTCATTCTGTTTCCCATCCCTATCTTTCAGCTCAGGGGGCTAAGTACCCAGTGAAAACTGGTCCTAGTACTAAAGACTGAGGTAAAGAAGGCATTGAGTACCTCAGTCTTATCCTTGAACATTGTTTGCCCCTACCTACAGGAATTGACATAGATGTTCCTTGTGCTGAAGCCACCATATGCCCATAATTATGCCCCAAATACTGTAAAATTTGTCCCAACATGTGTGGACACGTTCCCCCTTCCACCCTCCTTTTCGGAGAGGGGGACAAAGGCCCAGGCACCAGCCAGATGGTATAAACAACCCCAACCTGTCTTCTAAGGGGTAAACAACTACTTGCACCCATTGCATGGGATGCTCGTGCTTCTTCCAAGTAAGAGCATAATTCTAGCTTCACGTTTGCTATAGGCTAAAGCAGCTTGTTGACAAGAGTGCCCACTGGCCAAATCCAGCCTCAAGAAATTTATAAGTATTACCCCAACTTGTAAACAAGTCACTCTCCCTTTGCTCTCCTTTTGCGCTCTCTCTTTGCCCGAGCTTGTAAGCTCACAGTGCTTAGGCTTTTGTTATTAAGCCATTGCCAGTAAGTCTTCTCACTCCCACATGCATGCATACTAGTGGCTTCTGCAGTACGGAGAAGAAGCCAGCACCCCGGAAAGGCCGCTGTGCCTCAGTTTGCCCAAGGAACATGCAAAGGAGAGCCCTTTGCTGAAGCTACGGAAGTCACAGTGGCCACAACAACCCCATGCAGAGCTACAGGCTGGGGTCAGAGTGGCTGCAGAGCAGCCAGGTGGAAAGGGACCTGGGGGTACTGGTTGACAGCCGCCTGAACATGAGCCAGCAGTGTGCCCAGGTGGCCAAGAGAGCCAATGGCATCCTGGCCTGCATCAGGCATAGTGTGGCCAGCAGGAGCAGGGAGGTCATTGTACCCGTGTACACAGCACTGGTTAGGCCACACCTTGAGTACTGTGTCCAGTTCTGGGCCCCTCAGTTTAGGAAAGATGTTGAATTGCTGGAGCATGTCCAGAGAAGGGCAACAAGGCTGGTGAGAGGCCTTGAGCACAAGCCCTATGAGGAGAGGCTGAGGGAGCTGGCACTGTTTAGCCTGGAGAAGAGGAGGATCAGGGGTGACCTCATTGCTGTCTACAACTACCTGAAGGGAGGTTGTAGCCAGGAGGGGGTTGGTCTCTTCTTCCAGGCAACCAGCACCAGAACAAGAGGACACAGTCTCAAGCTGCGCCAGGGGAGGTTTAGGCTGGAGGTGAGGAGAAAGTTCTTCACAAAGAGAGTGGTTGGCCATTGGAATGTGCTGCCCAGGGAGGTGGTGGAGTCACCATCCCTGGAGGTGTTCAAGAGGGGATTGGACGTGGCACTTGGTGCCATGGTTTAGATAGTCATGAGGTTTAGGGTGACAGGTTGGACTCGATGATCTTTGAGGTCTCTTCCAGCCTTCATGATTCTATATGCCTAGCCCCACTGGATCAGAAGAAGAGCCCACCCTGTTTTAAAGAGGACTGGACCCCTGAATGTAAGCCTTGACCCAGGCAGGGAAGGGACTAGCCCACCATGGCAGTCCAAGCGACGAGCCACAGCCTTGTGTGTACCAGCTTGTACAAGCAGGAATAGTGCTCAGCCGCCTGTGCATGACCCCACCGTTCGCAGGAGATAAAAGGAGCTGCTGCCTGTGCCCACTCCGCAGCCCTGTAACACCACGGTAACTCAAAGTCAGGACCACCCTGAGAGAGAGTCCCACCCTCTCCTTTGAGTCAAGCAAAGGACTGCCTTGTAACCTTAAACAGGGAAGCAGTTGTCAAGAAGAATTCGCATGGCCAGCTCCACTTCAAGCCAAGCAAGGAGAACTTGCCACTTCGCGTAGCCATTCCCTTTCCCCAGGGGCTGGCAGCCTGTCGCCATCGGGATTGGAGACATCCGACCCTGCCTATAGGGAAGCATTGCCCCACCCCACAGTGAGGGCCGACCTTGTGAAGGCCAACCCTGAAGGGCCCAGCCCTGCCTCGCAGGACCACTCTCCCAGGACCAGCTGCACTAGGCCAACTCTGTCTAGGGAGCCGCACCGACCCTGCCAACCTCCAGCAGCCGCAGTTGAGCCAAGGGACCACCCAAGACCTGCTAAGGGGACCTGCAGACCGGCGAAAGTCTCACCCCTCCCACAGAGGCGGAAGGAGAAGGAGAGTCACTGACCCCATCCAGAGGGAAGCGCCCCACACGGCCCACCAGCTTTTGCAGTCTCAGCCCTGGGAGCCTCCCCCCGCCCAGAACAGACCAGCCCCAGGCCAGCCCCGGCAGACAGCAAGCAGCCAGCTAACCGTAACTTAGCAACTAGCTTTACTACAAACACAAGACACAGTGTATCTTGGCACGTGTACAGCACTCACTAACGTTCAGTTCAAAGCACCCGTGCCTATCCGCATGACATTAGCTTGAATTGCCTCTGAAACACTTTGTAAATCTTTCTCTGCATATAGTTAAAGCAGCCACAGCATCTTGTCGAGTCACCATCTGGTCGACAAGCGGTGGAATTGCAACCTTCATTCCTTTAATTGAAATTAATTCTGTAAATATTCTAATTGGGTCAAGTTGTACATACTAAACCAGTTATGGGATGTATTTCACAACCATGCACTAGAATCTGTATATAAAATAGTGATTAATTGGTTATTAATATTTTTAATATTTTAAAATAATTTTCATAATTCATATCTCATAATTCATAAATCAATAACTTCTCCATCACACTCCTTAATTCCTCTTTTGTTGCCAATATATTTAGAAAAGTATTTCTTGTCTTTTACAGCAAAGCCAGATTAATTTCTAGTAGGGTTTTATCCTAGTAGGCTTTAGTCCTCCTGGGTGGCCCACCTGTTCTTCCAACAACCATAAACTCTGATTTCTCCCTAAGCTGCAATCAAATGACTCCACTCAGCCAGGCTGACCTTATTCCCTGATGACTTGTCTTTTGGCACATGGGGCAGCCTATTCCTATGCCTTTAAGACTTCTTTCTTCAAGAACGTCCAGCCTTCCTGCACGCCTTGGCAATTCAGGACTGCCTCCCAAGGCAGTCTGCTTCCCTACACTGCCTCTGTAGAACAGTCTCCAAAACAGGACAAAGTCTGCCCTCTGGAAGTTCCAAGTGGCAATTCCGATGAACCTCCTCTTCTCCAACAATGGAGAAATCTATCATTTTGTGATCACTGTGCCCAAGATAGCCCCCAATTGTTACATCACTCACAAGTCCTTCTCTGCTCACAAACAGCAGGTCCAGCAGGGCTCCTTCTCCACTTGCTTTGCTCACCAGCTGTGCCAGGAAGACATTCTGCTCTGAATGATTTGTTGAAAATACTAGCAAGTAGAATTTAATTTTCATGTGCAAATACTTACAGAATGCAGAGACAAAAGATAATTCAGTGAGTCTGAATTTATCAAATTCAAGTTCCTCAATTTTGCTTTGTTTGTTAATTTCATATTATTTACCATATTATTCTAGCAGTTTTACATTACCCAACGTACTGTTTTTATTTCTCCCAGATTATGTGTGACTGTAGACTTCTTTTAAATGTCATACCTCTTAAACACTTCTGAGTACCTACAGTATTGTAAAGCTTTTATTTTCAACATAGTTTGATCAAATGAAAGCCTGAGAAATAATAATAATTATAGTGGCATAATAATCATATCTCCATTAATTTCTGAATTGGGAATATTCTGTTAACCACACTTCATTGTGTATCCCATCAAAACTGTTGGGATTTCTAGCATAATTATCACTGCTTAGAGAGGAAGATCAACAATGAAATGAAAGCATCCAGTTCTGAGTACTTTTATCTCTACTGATCACAGTTGCCTGTGGAGGTGTTATAGATTCCTATTCCCCAATGGTCTGTATTTCATCTTATTCAGACACTGTGTCTAAATATGAATTTAGACCAAACTCAGTCTCCTCTGAGCTGGAAATCTTTTCAGGGTTCAGTCATTTCTTTTTGTATCAAGATGGATAGAGATTCCTAAACATTTGTATACATATATGCATAAACTGGATAGAAAATGGCACAGAGGTTTCAAAGTACAAGACATTAGGAGAAATCATGACTGGATGGATCAAAAGCATTTATCACGGTGCTATCATCACAAACCTTTGATAACTAATCAGAAAAGCTATTTTTAAATTCAGTTTGACAAGCCAACCTCAAAAGACCAGACTGCCTTTGATGTGAGGTAGCATGGCTTGTGAAAACAGTTGAATCATGCCTTTGCTGCATTTGTTAACGAGCTTTTGCCTTTCAAAATTTTTTTGCTGTGAATATCAAAGACGATATCCAGTCTTCTGCTTAGGTCCCTTTACACCCTTTTCTGCCCTTTCAGTGTGCCTGAAAGAGCAATAGAGAATTATTCTGGCACAAAGGATACCTGCCTGGTAGAACTGAGGGGAAGATAATGATTTTCATCAGCCCTGGACTTGTGTAGCGTTCAAACAGGCCATATCCGATTTAGGAATCAGATTGTAGGAGAGGAAAGGTATCTATCCATGCTGCTTTGCTTATGCTAATGAACTCATGCTTGCCTAGCAAAAGTTGAAAAAACATAGCTTTCTGCATGGAAAGCATTAATGAAGTCTTGTTTCTCTGTGTAAATTTGGAGATGTATTTCATGTATTTGGTGCAGTGATACAGCAGTAGGGTAAGTTAAAAATACATAGTTTGATAAAAAAAAGAAAAAGAAAGCAGTCATAGAGAAATTGCCTGTGATTAAAGAAACAGTATCTACTGATAGAAAATATGGAGGGAAAAAAAAAACATTTTTGCATGGATAATATTATGACAAAGTTCTGCTTCCTACACCAGATAGTACAGATTCCTATTAGATAAGATCTGTTTCAAATAAATTTAATTCTATATGGGCTTCATAACCTTTCAAGACCAGCGCTTGAATGTCATAAAAAACGAAACTGTTATTTAATTCACAGAATTGTGAATTGTGCTGGACTGAACTAACTTTTTAATGATATCCATCTTCTTTATGAGTTTAATAATTTCAGCCTACACAACTCTTCCATTTGTCTTGTCTCAAAATCCATTTATTGCACAATTTTGATTACAGTATTAAAAAATATCTACACCTATCTGTAGTTTTGACAGTTAAGGAAGAATATTTTCAATATGTGTCCCTTTTTCCCTATAGCGGAAGGCAGAATAATTGCCTGAGAAAATAGTTTGATCAAAACCAGCAGTTAATAAACAGCACACTTATAAAACACCAAAGTGTCAAACTATCATAAAAGGTTCTTCTACAGGATTTACATTAAGGTATAGTTTTATTTATAGGTCAAAGCACATTTAGACTTTGTTAGATATTATTAAGAGCAGCCCATAGAGATATTTAATTGAGTATCAAATTAGATATTTAGTTTAATTTCAGTAATATTTAGATATTTAAATACCCTTCTGGATTTACACATACAGAAATAAGAAAATATGTGTGTACACACAAACAGAGGTGTACACATGAAAGTATGCAATTCAAGTATATGCCTACATTTAGTCAGGGAAACGTCTCAATACTTTGACTGTACTGAACAAGGGCTTCCTTCAGGTCCTAACACATCAGCCCTAAGTACTCTTTGAGACAGGCCGGGACTCTCGTACTTTCTTTCCCATTAAAGATAATAATTAAAAGCCAGATGAGAGATAAAAGTGATTGCTGAATCACAGAATCACAAAATTTTAGAGGTTGGAAGGGACCTCTAGAGATCATCAAGTCCAACCCCACTGCCAAAGCAGGATTAACTAGGGAAAGCATCCAGGTGGGTTTTGAGTTGCCAGAGAAGGAGACTCCGCAATCTCTTTTGGCAGCATGTTGCAGTACTCCATCACCCACACCATAAAAAAAAGTTTCTCTTCACTCTGAGGTGGAATGTCCTGTGTTCCAGCTTGTACCAATTGTTCCTTGCCCTATCACCAGGCACTACAGAAAAGAGATAATCACCTTCATCCTGATACCCACCTTTCAGATATTTATAGACATTAACAACATCCCCCCTCAGTCTTCTCTACTCAAGACTAAACAGCCCCAGGTCTCTGTCTTTCTTCATAGGAGAGATGTTCAAGTCCCCCAGTCATACTCATTGGATTCTCTCCAGTAGATCCCTGTCTCTCTTGAACTGGGGAGCCCAAAACTGGACACAGTATTCCAGGTGTGGTCTCACCAGGGCAGAATAGAGGCAGGTTCCTAGACCTGGTGGACTCACTTTTCTTGACACACACCAGAATGCTTTTTAAAAGTCTGTGCTTAATTGTGCAAGCTGCACAATTAAAAAACTGGTTGTGAATCTTTCTAAGCATCATCTGAGCTGTGTCCCACTGTTTTGATTGGTGCACATTTCACATTTAAAAGCTTCAGGTTAGATGGAGTGACCTGATTGTACTTTTCTGTCAGTTATTAGGACTGAGTAATTGAACTCACCATGTCTACTTAGTGAGTAAGTACCCTTATGCCCAAATTAATGCTTACTATGCTATGTTGCATACATTATCTATGTAGAATTTGTTCATTACGATATTTATTGAAAATAAGAACAATGTAGTAATGATAAAATGTTTCTTATTCCAAAACCTGAATGACAGACCTTACAGCAAATGACAGTCATGCTACCTGTAATCCAGTCAACAGTTAGTCAGTCCAAAAATCTTGTGTGAGTGATGGATGAAGAGAATTGCATGGTGGGGCATACACACTAAAAGATGCAGATGTGCAGTAAACATGCAGAACAGAAATGTGACCTAAGCATCTCGGAGCCTGATTATAGTATATCAAGAGAAAACAGGCTCATCAAGTTCCCACTCTGCAGCTCACTGTGCTTTTCTAAAAGTCACATATATTTTCCTAACTTATACCTTTTCTAGTAATTTTTAAGTCTAGCCTAGCCACATAAAAAGAAACTTGTGCAGACACTTGTACTTTACAGACTTGTAAAAAAGTTTTGTTTGTCAAAGAGCAAATATGTTGCATATTGAATGAAATTGTACATTCACTGAGCTGCATGGGACCCCCACCTAGGAAATATGAATTTTTGTGCAAAGGTACAGAAGATCAGACCAGGGCACTGAATTAGTAATAGGCTTTAATGAATCTGCTAAGAGAAAATGCCATGCATAGTTTATTATATGATGAATGAAAAGCAAAGAAGCAGAACTCATGGAGGAGGTTGTAATCAGCCATGCAATCAAGTTTTGTAGGTGGTTATGTGGATGTAATACATTGATAATTCTCTTGTGCCAAACACTGAACTACTATTAAGGGCTTTGTGGAATTATTAACCAATGCCTTTCTGGGGTCAGTACACAGCAAATGTATTCTTGTGAGTGAGTAACTACAGGACAGTTTTGATAACTTGTGAACACACTAATTTGGTTTGAATTTTACTATTTTCTTGAAAATGAAGGTTCAGCAAGCTATATTTCTGATATTTACTTTGTAATGTTGCACAATATGCATAAGAGACATATCAAACTAAAGCAAATGCCATTTGCCACAGGCATAATACTTATTTAAATAACAGGATTTTCATATCATCTTTGTTTGATTAAATCACCAGAAACCAAAATATTCCCCTGAACATATGCCAACATTGTGGTGAAGGCACCCTATGCCCAGAATTATGCCCCTAAACACTAGCAAACTTTTGTCCCAACATGTTTTGGCAAGTCCCCTCTTCCACCCTCCTTCCTGGAGAAGGGAACAAAGGCCCAGGCGCCAACCTGTGTCCTTAAGGGGTAAACAACTACATGCACCCATTATATGGCATGCTCCTGCTCCTTCCATTTAAGGGCATAAGTCGAGCTTCACACTTTCCATAGACTAAAGCAGGTTGTTGACAAGTGTGCCCATTGGCCAGATCCAGCCTCAAGAAATCTATAAATATTAGCATTCTTGTTTACCAATTTGCTCTCTCCTTTTGCTTTCTCTCGCTTTGATTGAGCTATGTAAGCTCGCAGCGCCTGTCTCATCACTCCCACATGCAGAGGCCTCTGCAATATGGAAAGAAGCGAGCTCTCCGAGCTGCTTGAGGAACCAGCAAAGGAGATCCCTTTGCTGAAGCTACGAAAGCCAGCATCGTAAACCCAGTTGTGTCTCAACGAGGACTGGAACCCCGAGAGTAAGCTTTAGCCCAGAGGGGGAGGGACCAGCCCAAGCCCAGCAGTCCAACATCTGCTACAGATATAAGCAGCTGACTAAGCCACAACGCATCTTGCGTGACCCCTGATGTTTGCAGGAAATAAGCCGATCATGCCAGCCCCTGGTCGCCGCAGTTGCGCCGTGGGATCACCCTGCCAAGGGAAGCCGCCAATCGGTGGAAAGTTGCCGCTCCTGCGGCCACAGGAGGAGAAAGCAAGCCTCACCTCTCCCGCGGAGGCGGGAGGAGAAAGAAAGTCACTGTCTGGAGGCCAGCCCAGACCCGGGCCAGCCCTGGGCAGACAAGCAGCAGCGAGCAGCTAGCGTGATCCAGCAACTTGTTTCACTACAAAGACACAGTGTATCTTTACAGGTGCGCGACACTCAGTAACACTCCAGTTCAAAGCGCCTGTGCCTAGCCTCCTGATATTCCAGCTTAAATTGCCTCTTGATAACATTGTAAATCATAATTTCAACATGTTTCTTGAGGTTATCAATTGTGACTCATCCTCAAGAGTGTTTGAGCATTTATTTACTTCCTCTATTACCAAACTTAAAAACAATGACCACAGACAGAGCTTTGGCACCAATCTCCTGAAAGCAAAAAACATTTTAAAAAATGTTCAATTTAGCTTTTTTCAAAACTATTAAAAAAAAAAAAAACCTCTTGGCCAGAGTGATCATTTGTTACAGGACAGACCTGCTTCTTGGGTACCTGAAGTCTATTCCTATTCTTCTTTCAGCTTTGTCTAATTTAAATGCCTTCATTACTAGTTTCTAATCATTCTTTATTTTCCAAACTCCATTTAGACAACATTAGAAAGGAAACCTGATGTCCTAACTGAATACAAAAGTTCCCTGTATGTGGCAAACATTTCACAATTAAATGTGAAAAAATCAATATTGCAATTATATTTTCTACAAGTGCCAAGGCACTGGCATTCGGGTGATGCAGGGGTGGCCTTCTATTAGGAGAGGTTGGGTTGCTCTGTGCTAGCCACAGCTGTTTCCAGCTGGCTCCAAGTGACCCACCACATAGCACAGCTGAGCCCAGAATCCAAGGTGGTAGCACCTCTGGGAAAACACACTCAAGAAAAGGAAAAAATAGCACATGGCCAGAGAAAACAAGAAACAGTAGATGGAACACCAAAGTCACTGAAGGAGGAGGAGAAGGAGGTGCTCCACAGCATCAAAGCAGGTATCTGCACTGCAGCCTGAAGGACGCTGTGCTGGAGCAGCAGAGTATTTCCTGGACTGCATCCTATTAAGAACCATTAACGGAGCAATGGAAATGTGTGAGGAGGCAGAAGCGGCAGATAGGAACAGTTATGGAATGACTACAACCTGCACTCCCCATTCCCCTGCATATATAGTAAGTCTAACACTCTCCACACTTCCATTATTGTTTAAGAAAGGTATGAGGGTGTAGAAGATGGAATCTTCTACAGTAGCCTCAGTACACATCTTCACTTGTAACTGTTGACCTAGGAAAACAAAATTTACTGAAAATTCTTTGATTCAAATCTTTGCTGTCAAATAAAACAGATAATATTACCCTTCTAATGAAGCTTTAAATGTGTTACATATTTTTTTTGTCTCCCTATGATATTTATTCTACCTAGACTTTCCCATCTCAATGTTACCTATTTATGTCCATCTGTTCCTTTGCCACCTGTAACACTTCTGTTGCTCTTCTTTGGTATGACAGCATTCTTGATAGCCATGGTACCCCTGATTCAAACTTAACTAGTGTGCTCCTGCTGTTATACTCCTTTTTTCCCAGGTTGATCTTTAAAGAATTCCATCAGTAGCTCTGTGATGTGCTAGTTGTCACATATAGTTATTTTCTTTTAAAATCTGTTCACCCTTTATTTGCATCTTAACTAATTATTTCCTTTGTAACACCAGATTAACTGTTACTGAAATTCTGGTAGAATAAATCTGCTATGTATCCTTCTTTGATCTAGAGAACCACCTATGCCTTGTATTAGTTGGTTTAGCTGCCTCTTAGGTTAAGGAAACTGCTTAAGAAAAGGCATATTGTTTGAGTTCCTGATTAAAGGATAGTAGCTATTGTAACCTTTAACTGAAGGAAATCTGAGGGTAACAAGCAGGTGACTTTCATGGTTGGGGAGGAAGATGTTCTGCTAAGCCCTCATGTATGAAACAGTACTGTGACCTCAGAATGTAATAAAGCAACCTGATTATACCAAATAACTCTGACAACTCAACTTAGTTTATTTTTTTTAATAGTCCTTAAAACATTTTTTTTTCTCAATTTCTGACAAACATAGCAGTATTTTACACCCTCAATAATCCAGACTGGATTATGATGAATATATTGACACAATCCTTTTCAGTTTTCAGGAAGTATTTTGATATAATGCAGTGTTTTTGGTTTAAATGTAAAAAAAGTATTTCAGTGAAATAAGGGTCATTTCTGTGTGCCTTGTTTTGCTAAATTCAGATAGCATAGCTTCCCATTTGAGCAGCCACATAATTGATAATTGACTTGTTCAAACTATACAAATGATCTTCAAAAATATAAGTAAGCATAAAAAGAATCAATACTCTAAGAACTAATACAAATCAGTCATCTAATTCTGAGGAGATCAGGATTGGAAACTTTTTACTTTTTATTTGTTTCCATCATAAACTTATAGAAAAGTACAATTTTCATGGAAGCTTGTGATAAAATATACTTTTTTTTCTGCTTAAAATGGCTTTAATTGGAAAACCATGTAGCAAACCATAGAGGTATGGAAAATCTCAAATGGAACAGTTTTCAATGTTAAAACACAAAAGACTATATTTTTTTCAACTATTTAAGAAGCTCACATTGGAGATATTTACCATACACTATTGCTTTTATGTAAAGTGCCCAAAGCAGTGTGGGAGACATAGAATAGTTTCTAACTCTCTCACATATTTAATTCAGTGTAGAAAAAAAGAAACATGAATAGCCAGGAAAGACTCCTCAGAACCTCCATATTAAAACAGAAAAAAAAATGTCCTAAACCGCTGGGTGAGTGCAGAGGAGGGCAATGAAGCTAGTAAAGGGCCTGGAGAATAACTCTTACGAGTGACTGAGGGAGCTGGGGCTGTTCAGTTTGGAAAAGAGGAGGCTGAGGGGAGACCTCACTGTTGTCTACAACTACCTGAAAGGATGTTGTGGGGAAGCTGCTGCTGGTCTCTTCTCACAGGTAATTAGTGATAGAACAAGAGGGAATGGCCTCAAACTACAGCTGGGTAGGTTTAGACTGGATATTAGGAAAAAATTTTATAATCAGTGACTCTAACAGCCAATGGAAAGAGTCTGAAAATTGCAGAGTTCAATTCACCCTACTTATCTCAAGCCTGTATCTTAAGCATGATAAACAGAACCTAGTAATAAAAAGGATTTTAGAGAGATATTCCCACTGTATAAACAAAACAATTATTTGCAATTGGAAGAAATGAGGTGGGCATAATATAATGGTTTGTTGACTTATGCACTATCATATTCTACCACAGAAGCCTAAATAAGTCCACTTTTCCCTCTATATACTTTTTATCCTAACATTTATTAATCATTTTTCATATGTCCTCAACATTTACTCTCATTCCATCCCACATGTGCAGTGATTTCTCATCCTTTCTTCACTTTTCAGTAGCAATAACGTATGAGGAAACCATCATTCCATTGTGTCCACCAGCCCCAAGAGATTATTTACTGCCTTCTCTTTGTTTACATTCTGTTGTCACCAGTGGGATTCATCTTCCCTGCTTAAATATCAAACACATCTAAGTCAGAATATGAAAAATGAGCACCTAATAGGACAATTCATGCTGTCCTAACATAAATGTATAAAATAAGTAAGCCAAATTATATCCTAAAAGTATATATTCCTGTCATTTTTCGTAAGGTGACCTTAGGGTGACTGAGACAGCTATAGATCTCTGTACAAAAGTAACTGAAGTTAGATGTGAATTTCCCCCCCACCTCTAAATTATTACAGTTCACACTATATTCTTTTTAGCCACATAGCTAAAAGTATTTTAAAAGTTCTAAGCAACAAGTAATAAATGATACTACATTACTATAAAATGAGTTTTAATGTGTCACATTCAAATTTTAAAAAGTGAAAGTTACAAAAGAGCAACATAAGATTTGAACACAATTAGAATTAAAAGTTTAATGTAGTCAGATTGTTTTGTCAAGAATCACATTTCTGCTTGCTTGCTGTGTGAATGTAGTCACTGTCAGACAAAGGTTTCATGGGTCAGTGTTTGGTTGAAGGAAGGTACAAAATGCATATACAACAAACCTTATCATTGGGTATGTGGCTATATTAGAGTCATGAACTCAGTTGGTTAACTAGAATATATAAAAGTTAGACAAGTCAACTGATATTTTGTCCTGAAGTGATTTATACCATACACGCTGAAATCTCACATCTATATTCTCAAGTATTGGATGTTAATAATAAAAAACAAAAATAATATAGAAAAATATAAATTACTTATTTCAAATAAATATAAAAGCCATGAGATATAGGAGGGTGAGCACAACTGCATCTACATTTTTTTGAAAGATATCCTCTATTTCAGTATGCTGAAAATTATTTACTGCTGTGTGCCACAGTTATTCATGCCTCCAGGAAATGTGTTTCAACCATGTAAGAATACCCTACTCACTTGCCATTTAATGCTGCTACTCCAACAGTGCTTCTGGCAATTGACATACTTGCCACAAATGTCCACTGCTGACTTTGAGGGTCCCATCTCTCAACTGTATTCAAGTAACTCCAACCATCATGTCCTCCCACTGCATAAATAGGCCCTTCAAGCACTGTAACTCCTAAAATGGAGCAGAGAGAGAGAGAAGATAAAAGTAGACCTTTTCTATCAATGGTTAAAAAAATCCAAAACACAGCTAACAAATGAACTTACATGTCCAAAGTGAAAATGAGAACACCAATTTGAAATCTAATTAATCAAGGACTAACAAACAGGAATAAAATTAATGACACTCCACATGGCTTTCTGAAAAACAGGTCTTGTCAAACAAACATAATAACCTGTCAATAATTTCTGTATATTGTTTAACTTAGTATCTCATAACATTCTGCTCATTAATTTGCTCTTTAGAATATCAGCAAATCACATGATAAATAAATTATGGGTGGGATACCTGATAGATCTCAAGTTATTGTCAACCTAAGAGGAATTTCACTAAATGCAACCTGAGGGGCATTTTACTGAAAGGAATTACTTCTACCAGGTTTCCACAGGGAAGGGAAAGAAGTTTGATGTTTTCAGAATTTTTGTCAGTTATGTAGAATAAAATATAAGAATTTTCACTCATAGGAAGCTTGGTGGTCTGGTACAGAATCAAAAAACATTTTCGAAGGCTCAAGCAAGTAGTTTACGGCTGCTTCATCAATTTACTTTATCCAAAAAAAAAAAAAAAAGAGAAATTATAAGAAAATAAGAATCACAGATAAGAGTCAAATTTTTAATTATGAGAACTGTTAGTTACCCATTTAAAGGAACTGATGAATTCTCTATCTCACAGTATGTTAAGATTAGAAGGCTGTGGAAGACAAGTTAATGCTAAGCACCCTTTGTTACAATACAGTGAGCTCAGTAATTCCATCTTATGAATCCATGAGCATCATTCTGAAAAATCTCAGGCTAAATCCAATCCTATTCCTAAGTCCTCCTATGTGGAGTGCTTTTCTTTCACTCCATTTCACATGACCTGAACTCATCAAAAAGCCAGAAAACAGTAACTTGCTAAAGTTTCAGAGAAAGGTGTTTGTTTTTCTTGCAGAAATGCCTATCTTTAATTTAAAACAATGTAATGTTTCCATTTTCTCTGTTTTGTTCTATTTCAGAGACGTCATTCATTCAAACCTTAATTTGATTTTAAAATAATATTTATCAATGACTTTGAATAAGTCTCATTTCAGTGGTCACAGAAATGTTCCTACACTTTGAATACTGGTTTGGGAGTTTGTTTATTTGTTATTTAACTTCAGAAAATAATTTAAAAATCCTACTAACCCTTACTTTTATTTGTTATTTAACTTCAGAAAATAATTTAAAAATCCTACTAACCCTTACTGAATTTTTCATTCTTATAAAGTCTGAGCGTCATCTTTGTCTGTAGAACCTTCTGTGAACTCATTTTCCAGTTTCTTGTTGTATGAAGAGTCTTGCTTCTAAATGCTCTTACTCAATCATAAGGTTCAGCTATATTTTTGCAGAATATTGAAGTGGATATTAAATTGAATTCATGACCTATATAGCTCAATGTCTATTTTTCAGAATGCAACCAGTAGCGAACTTCTGGGAAGATGTGTCAGTGTTCACACAGAAAATCAGGAGATAGTACCTGCAGTTGTGTGTGTTTGTTGGTTTTTGCATTGTCAAAACCATATTTGCTACAATTTGTTATAACACTGTACTCTTTAGCTTTTCATTGTATATACACTTCACTTAATGCAAAGCCAAATAGAAAATAGAATTGTTTGGATTAAAAATTAACCATATTCAAAGAAAGCTTTAGGTACGTGAATGTTTCTGTACAAATGCGTGCACATATAATTGGTGTCTAGATAACAAACTCTAACCTTCTCATATAAGCAGAGTATTATTATGTATTATTATGCCATGAATTTCACAGCAAAACTATGATGCATGTCAAAACACATCTCATGTCTTGAAATTTCCACCTTTTACTTCCTCAGCTTGCTTATTTCTGCTTTCAATACAACATAAAGATGACACCCTCAATTTACTCTATCTTATTCACAATTTCATGCTTTTTGACATGTCCTTTCATATTGGAGTTTTAGTCTCACTTTGTTCCTGCTGTATATTGTCTTCTCAATTATTTCATTCACGTTTGGTAGAAAAATTGCTTTCCCCTTATTTAAAATATTGTTCTTCCTTCATTTTAATGGATTTTTTAGTTGCAGCTTTTTTTTTTCCTTTTCTTTTAATGCACACTTTCCCCTCCCCCCCCCCCCCCAGTAATGTCATTGCATTAATATAACACATTTTCTCTTTGTATTTTCTGCCATACTCTTTCATTGGGCTTTATACAGAAAACCGTCTTCAATGACTTCTGTATAATGAGAACTTTACTGCATCTATAAAGTGCATGTAGAACTCTGTGAGATGCATAATTCCTTCAGAATTTTCCCCAATTTTTTTTTTACTTAGCACCTATCCCTTGCTGTAGTGCTGTGAATTTAACTGGCTTCTACAGTTCATTAGAGTATCCTCTGAACTTGTCTGATCTTAATGAGCAACTTCTCATCCTCTTGTGAGACCCCACCGGGAGTAATGCATTGAGTTCTGGTGCTCCCAGCATAACGACATTGAACTGCTGGAGTGGGTCCAGAAGAGGGCCATGAAGATGATCAGAGGGCTAGAGCACCTCCTTTATGAGGACAGGCTGGGGCTGTTCAGGAAAGGAGCAGGAAACAAGGCTCTGAGGTGACCTTACAGCTGCAAGAGTTGAGCTGTTCAGGAAAGGATGAAAGAAGGCTCCTAGTGATCCAGCACAAACCTTTCTCACAGTCATAGAGTACTTTGAGAGCAGTGTCCAGCTCCGTGTGGGGGTCTTGCATTGGCAGATGGCATTGCAGATGGGATTCTTCTCCACCACAGATCTCCAAGGACTGTAAGGGCCTGCCAACTCGCCATGGGTGAGAAAAATGGCTACTTTAGCTCACCTCCCCCACTCCTACCTCATTGACCTCTCTATGGTGTCAGTATGGTTGTCTCTTTCACGTCCCACACCTCTCCAACACAAAAAAAGCTCCTGAAACAAAGGAACCTTCCCAATAGCTTTTGCCCTCTTAAATACATAAGCGCAAAAGCACTGTCTGGCTTGGTTTTGGCCAGAGGTAGGTCCAACTTAGAGCCAAGGGAGCTTCTTGAAGTTTCTTACAGGAGCCCAGCTCACACCAGTAGACCCATCCTCCACTATCAGAACACAAACCCAACACAGGGGTTTATCAAAATAGTTTTTTCCAAGACTTAATCCAGTCATACTATTTAAGGACCTGCATAAAGAAAAGATAGCATGATTAAGAGTCAAACTGTAAGAAGAATCATAAGATCTAATTACTGGAACTATTAACCTGTTAAATGAAGCCTAAGAATAATATTCTATATTTTAACCAATTATGATAAGGGTTTATTGGTACTATGAATTTAGGAATGTGCCAGTTTTGTTGTTGCTTGAAGTTTTTCTATCTACCTGATACAGTTTTGAACAGACATCCTCAGGCTCCTTGAGATGGAATGCCCTCAGGGCAAAAGTGACAAGAAGAAATTCTGCATCTCTCCTGCAGAAAGTCAGTCTACATGAGCATAGCAGTAACTTCAGGCCACAAAATCTATGAGTCCACATAACTTTGCAAAATTTGATCATGGATATTACAGTCTCTGCCTTTGGCACAAACTGTGTCTTTCAACATTTTTTTATGGATAGGATTTGACTTCTCTTCCCAAGTTAACAAATCTGAAGGTAGGGCTAAACAAACTTGTCAAACTCATCATTGGAGGAGGTCTATTGATGACAGGTTGAAACGACAGCAATGTAAGATTTTGCACATAATTTAAAATATCATGACATAGGGAGATGCTTTTTGGGACACTCATCTCTGTGGGAAAACCAGCTAGGCCTTTGGGTAAATCTAATTGTGTAATATGTTTTTTCTTTCTTGTTTAACAGTAAATCCATTGTTTATTTTCTACTCTTCATTCATGCACTGTCCTTCCCACTCCAGTGGGCTGACAACTAGAAAGCCACACTATATTCCATCCATTCGTCATCTGTTGCTTAACAGATTCAATAGCAGAGGTGTAGGAGGACAGAAAGTCATCTACTGAAAAATCATCACTCTGTTATGATATATCAGAGACTTTTTGGTGATTTAGCTCTCAAATAAAAGCAAACTGGTTGAATACTCTTGCTTCGTTTTCTAATCATACCTCTTTCCAGAGAGCCAAGGCAAATCAAATAGTTTCCATTGCAGAAAAACACCTGGATGCTGTTTTGAGAATAGTTTCTTCCAGAAACAGTTCTCGATTACAGATGGATAGAACTATGTCAGATTTGCTCTGCCAGTCCTCCACAGATGATTCTGGTAGATTTGGTATTCTCACTGCCAACATAACTTCGTGTCACTTACCAGAATTCACAGAAGCTGTCTTCAATAACACACCATTAACACTTTTCTACAACTCCATGGTATTTTCCTCACATTATTGCAAGGTGTATACTTATGTACCTTACAATCCTGGTGAATCAAGTAACTCTTGATTTTGTGATATTCTGGAAGCAGTGAAAATCATATTTTCAAGACGTAGTTCCTTTAGATCAGGCAAACTGTGAATAATCTACTCTCAAAACATTGTCTTCTCGGGTCATTGCTACTGCCCAGCTCTTGCAGAGTTTACTGAATATATACAGATTTTGGTTATTAATAGGATAGGCATTTATAGCTGTAGTTAGAACTTTGGAAAGTAGAGCTGAATGGTTGATAAAGCTGTCAGTTCCCTGTTATATGCAATCATTCCTTTAAACAACAAATAAATTGCTTTATGAAACACGCATAAAATAGCTTCAATCATAGGAATAAGAATTTTATGAAATAACTATGATTATTTAAATCAAATCAAATCGGTAAGGGCTATTACTTCTGTGTTTCAATGCCAATAAAAGGCTTTCACTCTCTCCTTGCTATTAGAATGGTATTAAATATTTGTTAGTAGCAATATAAAATGATGTATATATAGTTTTGGAAGTGGAAAAAAAATCACTTCCTATGTATCTCAGACATTATGTCTGTGTGACTGAAAAGGCAGATAAAGAGAACAAGCTCAAAGCTAAAACCCAAGAAACATAAGCAGACAATCCCCATTAGTAACTTGTTGTTAATGAAATGTGGTTTTTTTTCTCTTCTTTTTCTAGGTTCTCACATTTAATATGTTAGGATTTTTTTTTTCTCTATGGTGCAGCCCATTTCTGCTTTGTCTTGAGACAAGATTTTTCATCTTTTTTGTAGTCAAGATACTGAACACTGTGTTAGAAGGTCTGAAGTTCACTATAATTGTCCTACAATAAAGTGATTTAAGGGCACATAATTTCGTTGGTTTTGTATTCTATATCCACTGGATAATAAACATTCATCTAGACTTACAAGCAGAATGAAGACAATGCTTTTATTAAAGCATATTATATAGAATGGGATTTTCCTGTTCCTAAATGAGAAAATAATTTCCAGCTGACACTTGGAAGTCTCCTGGTCTTGAAGCAAAATCTATGCAAGAATAATGCCATTAGCTCATTCAGGACTGTTTGCAAAGAGAAAGCAAACAAGTCCCTGACAGCTTTTCTTCTTTCAAGTACTTTTTAACAAATCGAGAAAACTACTTTAAGGCACACAAACAAAAAAAAATCTCTTGGGCTTAATGTTCTGCGTGACACTAGTGCATCTACAAAGGGAGGCTTTTATTGTTACAGAATTAAATTAAAAATAATCAAGATTATTATCTGTCTCAATAAAGAAACTGGAAATTCATGGAATGGGATTTTTTTTTAAATTGTAGAAAATAATCACTCTGACATTGAGGGACTAATTTATCTTATCCATCTTTTATTGAATTACTTTCAAGTTTCATGACATTCTGAGTACTTTCACTTTGCATGTTCTCATACAGTCCCTGGACAACTGAGACTAGTAACCCAACTATGAGGATTTCTTTTAGGAAAGCAAACAACTGTTTTTTTTAAGAGGAGCTAAGTTTTCCATAATATATTGAATAGTTAGGTGCAGTAAGTACGCTACAAAAAGAAATCTTACTGTTTCCCTGAAAATGATTACAAGCTTAATAACTCAATGTTTGTTATTTATTCAGTCATACAGAAGTCATTACCTATTAAACTTCATTTCCTGAAATAAAGATGATTTTGGGGGAATGTGTATAGTCTTGGTTAAGAAGTGTCTAACACCTAAATTGTATTTTGACATATTGCTGTTCATCAGTACAATATGAAATGGGCAGGTTCTAAAAACATTATTGAAAACACTAAAATAAACTCTGCAGTCAAGTTGTACATACAGGAATGTATAAGAAAGAAGGATACGTTGCAGCACCGTGTTACAACATACCAAGAATAACATTTTTCTTCGGCTGGAAAATCATTCACCTAAGCATTTAGACTTAGGGATTACAAAAGAAAACAGTGTTATTTTTTACCTAAATGAGACCTAAAAATGAATATTGACCAGTGTGCAATAGCAGGAAGTTTCCTTTTGATTTTCTTCACAAAGCTATGCAGCAAAAATCCTATTATGTCTAATTAGTTGCTGAGATCTGTACAGTTTCAATTATTGATACTTGGAGATTGGAATGAGATTTATAAATTGCTTTTCCGTGATGCTACAAAATAACGGGACACTGGGTATCACATTTCTAACTCTATCTTTCCTTATATGCAAGACAGACCTAATTTTGCAAAGGGGATTTTTTTTTTTTTAAGTATCAGTTTTTATAAAATAACAGGAAATAGAATTTCACACTGACACTTTTGGACACAAAATAACAATGAAAAAATATCTATGCTGTTAGCTTTACTGTAGCCTCTGCATTTTGATATTTATAGAGGCAGAATTTTAACTGGAAAGGATAAACCTGTATCCAACAACTATTTTTTTTTAATAAGAAAATTATCTTTTATGAAGACAGCAGACATATGCTGTATCATGACACTGAAGGTGAGGAGACAATTAAATCTGTGACTTGTTAACTGAGTATTAAACTTGATTAAGTAACACCCAGACTTCATTATTTTAAACTCTGCATTTCTTGAGTTTCCTGGTAGCTGTAAATTTCTGTTTCCTTTCTCACTTCCATGGAAGCATACTTAGACTATTGTTTCCAACAAACACTGCTGCTTTTCCTCACTCTGTTCATGCCCTCTAAGGTGTAAACCACTTTTATTCCATACTACTGGCATCAACATAAAAAAGTAATGATGGTACAGTCCAAATTATTTTAACTATGCATCACTTAATTAAGCCTACTATTTAATTTTGAGAACCATTACCTTAAGTGGGTGTGAAATGCAAGTATTATTCTTGGATGATGCATATAGGTCTTCCATAGGCTAAGCTGGCATTTAGCATGTGATAAATTGGAGATTTAGACTTGACCTACCTTCCTTAGTGAATATTCAGTGACACACTGTTGAAAATACCTCTTCTTATGTTTATTCAGAGGCAGGTATCAATGTGGATTAAAGGAATTATAAAAATATCACTGCCCTCTTGGGCCAGAAGATATATTGACATGTTAATATAATGCAAATTTATAGAAGATCTGCCTGCCACCTTTTTATTTACATTTGGTTTTGCAGATGAGACACCAGATTCTCATCTCTGTCACACTATTATCCGGAGAACAAGACTCAGAAATTATTATAAGTGTTGTAGTTATGATTTATAACCCTTTAGTGAATTGGGTCATGATCTACTACTTAGTAAGGGTGCAATGTACAATGTCAAAGTACTTAATAATTCAGAAAAAAAAAATCGTTGATATGTTCCTGACAATTAGGAGAAAAAAATCAAAGCAAAAATCTAATATACATGCAAATTGATATTGCAGAGAAAATACTTTAAAAGGCTCACATCCTCTGTTGACAGTGAAAGCTAGCTATAATGTATTTCCTCAGGGATTTCAGGGATATTGTTATTATAAAATAACAATAATTTAACTACATATAGGTACGTTGTACTGGTCAATAGTGCATAAAAGAAAGGATAAACAACACAGCTCTGTCAGAGCTCTTGTTTGCTCTTTTTCTGTGCACAGAAATCACCACATAGAGAGAGAGAACACGTCTCCAGGACAGCACTGCCTTGTGAGATGATGATCTACCTAGAAAGACTTAACATTGCAGAAAAGCAAGACATTACCAACTAGATCTTGACTTTTTGGGACAGAGTTTTTCTCCTTAAGCTGTTTAATTTTCCATTCTAGTCATACTGTTAAATTAATGCTAGTGAATAATCTTTTGTATGAGAATCTAAATGAAGAAGGGACAGATTAAAGGTGGAAAGTGTTTTTTTTCCTGCAAATAACAAAGTCATGGGGACTTTTCTTTGTACTCATGAACCACATGATATATATGATATATGAATGTGTTCTTCATGACTGACAGTATTTCAAGGTCCAAAAGAATCATAGAATCATAGAATCACCAGGTTGGAAGAGACCTCCAAGCTCATCCAGTCCAAGCTATCACCCAGCCCTATCCAATCAACTAGACCATGGCACTAAGTGCCTCTTCTCTTGAACATCTCAGGGATGGTGACTCCACCACCTCCCTGGGCAGCCCATTCCAATGGGCAATCACTCTCTCTGTGAAGAACTTCCTCCTAATATCCAGCCTATACTTCCCCTGGCACAACCTGAGACTGTGCCCCTCGTTCTGCTGCTGGTTGCTTGGGAGAAGAGACCAACCCTCATATTTCTGGCATGAGCAGAACATGCTGGAGATTTGACATGTAAAACACATGAAACTTGCAGCTTGTAAGTGTGATGTAAGTGTGATTCAAACATATCATGTATCTAAATATCCAGCAATTAAGTTGCATGCATTTAGAGATGTGGAATGACTTTGCCTATTGCAGTAGAATTTGGTCAGTATTACACATGCATGCTAGTATTGATGACTGCACTATTCTCAGTTGTCAGTATGATATAATAAAGTAGTACCTTTAAAAGTTTCCTATAGCAAATATTCTAGCTTTTGGCACTGTAGCAAACATTCTACAAAATATATCTTTCTAGTAGTTGGTGCACAATAACTTACAGCACTTTTGGGAAAACACATTAATCATAAACACAGTTTCATCATACCAGTTGAGTATGAGTCACTCATAAGATCAGTCTGTTGGTTTCAAAGATAATTCTATTCTCATTTCACTGACATTTCATTCCACCTGCCTTTAATCTCTCCTCCCATCCAGAAGAACACTTCAGGTTTGAATTTCCCCTGTTCTTCAAAATGGAATCCAAGATACTCATGCATCTGTTTATTTACATCTGTACTTTTTTCTCTCCACATAGAATTTTTTTCCACATACAATCAACATACATAACAATTGGAATTATTTTCCTATATATACTGAAGGAAGGAGACTCACTAACTTTCCCAGTAACTCTTAGAAATAGTCTGTGGTAAGTAATTTCACCTCAACAGTATTTAAGCAAAACAAAACAAACCCAAAACCAACCAAACAAAAATCTCACCAACAAACAAACAAGCAAACACAAAACAAAACAACCCCTCCTATTTTTATTTCTTTTGGAAGAGGTGAATTTGTCATTTTTGCCTACTCTGTAGCCCAGTAATTGTGGTACATACAAAGAAGATGCTATCCTGCAAGCTAATGGAGAAAGAATGAAAAGGAACCCATTTATTCTCCAAACTATGTGAGAAAAGGATGGGAGTAAACCATAATTAAGTACTGACTCTTAGAAATGGATGGGAAGGCAACTGGGGAAGAAAGCACCTATCAAAATAAAGCTAAATCAGTGGGCTTAATGAGGCAGGCTGTGGGAAAGTGGAACTGTTAATATTCGTGTATGTCTGAATAAAGAGGCACTGGCTCTGCAGATCTGGGCTGTTTTACCCCCCCTGCAGCAGTGGTCACCTCCTCGCAACTGATCTGTCAGTTGTAGTTCTGCTCTCCTGTATCTCTCCTTGATACGCTCAAGGAAAAACCACAGGGGCCCACACCTTCCCTAGTCTTCTTTTTACCACTAATATACTTCGAGAAATTTTTACTGTTCCCCTTGATCTCCCTGGCTAGGTATAATTCTAACTGAGGTTTAGCTTTTCTAACCAGGTCTCTTCCTGCTTGGGCAGCTTCCTTATATGCCCCCCATTCTAGCTGTCCTTTCTTCCACTCCTTGTACAGTTTCTTTTTGTGTGACAGCGTGTCCAGGAGCTCCTTGCTCATCCAGGCAGGTCTCCTAGTATTCTTTCCTGCTTTCTTCTTTGTGAGTATACTTTGCTCCTGGGCACGGAGAAGGTGATCCTTGAATACTGACCAGCTGTCCTGGGCCCCTCTTCCCTCTAGGGCATTGTGCTATGATACTTTGGCCAGCAGATCCCTGAAGTGATCAAAGACTGCATGGCTAAAGTCCAGGGTTGTAAGCTTGGGATACATCCTCCTAGTTGCCCTGAGGATCTTAAATTCTGTTGCTTCATTGTCACTCCAGCCAAGGTTATCCCTGAGCCTCACAATGGTCACCAGCCCTTCCATATTGATGAGAATAAGGACCAGCATAGCATTGGTTCCTCTACCATTTGGAGGAGGAAGCTGTCATCTGTGCATTCCAGGAACATCATGGAATGCTGGTACCTAGCTGTGTTGTCCCTCCAGCAGATGTCAGGGTGGTTGAAATCCCCCATGAGGACCAGGGCTTGAGAATGCGAAGCCACTTCCATTTGCCTGTGGAGGGCCTCATCTGCTTGGTTCTGCTGGTGAGGTGGCCTGTAGTAGTAACATCTCCTTCCCCTGGCTTCCCTTTAACGTTCACCCATATGCTCTCAACCAGCTCATCATCTTTCCCCAGGTGGATCTCCACTGATTCCAGCTGGTCACTGATATAGAGAGCAACACCTCCTCCCCTCCTACCCTGCCTGTCCTTCCTAAAGAGCTTGTACCCATCTATGCCTACATTCCAGTCATGGGGATCAATCCACCAAGTTTCAGTAATAGCCACTATGTCATAGCATCTTAGCAGTGCGGTCGCCCTTAATTCGTGCTGTTTATTGCCCAAGCTGCAGGCATTCACATAGAGGCACTTCAGCTGGGCTGGCCTCTTGTGTCACCCTCTTAGGTGAATCCCCCTTGATTCTCTTGGGGTGTCTCAGTGCTTCATCCTTGGCTTGCCTCAGGGCAACAAGATGAGAACCCTTGCTAGCACTGCATCCCTCTCCCTCTGGTGAGCTGTCCCAATGTTTGTCACAGGCAAGCATGAGATTCCTAACTCCTTCCCCCTTCAAATCTAGTTTAAAGCTCTGTCACTGAGCCTTGCCAACTCCTCATAAACTGCATCTTCAATTCACATATTTTTATTGCAATGAAATATTAATTATAAATTTCTGGTATCAACTCATGTGTTACTTTTGGTTTCTCCTTCACTTGTTGCAATGTGATCAAGTACTGTTATGCTATTATGGATCTATCAAGGTCTCTAGTACCTGAAACATTCCCTGTTATTTCCACTGAAGGCATATTTTAAAAATCTGATGAAATGTTAGAAATTTATTGTTAAAAAAAAGACTTTTTTCTTTATTTCGTCAGGTGAAAGCAAAGGAATAAAAATATTTTAGTCATGACAATTCATTTGCAGAATTTTTATTATGTAGAATAAATTGATTTTAATAATTTTAATTTTTGCCCACTTTAAAAAGGAATAATTCTACCAGTGTTAAATAGTTCCATGCATGCTTCCTACTATGTTACGTCTAGATTTAAGATACTATGTACTTCATGTAAATAAATTAATTGTACATTTTTAATTGTATTTAAATAGCTTTTCTACAATTTTGCTATGTCCTTTGTTTTAGTTTTTTATCTTAAACAGTTTGTTAAGAATGTACATTTTTGGCATTTCTCAAAATCTATGTACACATATGAATAAATGCCCAATGCCACACCCTTGTATTTCTTTCTAAAAGTTGTAGTGCAACTTATTAGTGGAATCCAAGTTATCTTTGCCATACCAGAGTTATAAATTACTTTTTATTATTATTATTTTCCATAAAGAATTCTAGGTTAATTCTGAAGTTAACAAGTCCAAGATATAATTTACCTAATATATCTACACTAAAAAATAATTTTATTCATATTTAATTGGATTCTGTCAGTTTTTCTTGCATTTGGGTGGCATGGAAAACAACATTAAAGCTGTTCCTGTAAAGAAGCAACCTGGACTTAAAAAAACACAAACAAACAAACAAACAAAAAACCACCAAACCCAACAACAAACAACCAACCAAAACCACAAACCAAAAAAAATTACTTATTTTTTTCTTTTTCCATAGGCTAACACTGGAGCTTTTGCTGTAGTAATAATTGGTAGAAAAGTCTCAAATCTAGCTGAACCTGAATTTTAGTATGTTGATATATAAAAAAAAATGTTATGCAGTGTCCAAGTCCTTACTGCAGAAGGATATGGGAATATGTCGCCTCATTTGTTCTATTCTGCTGTAAATATTCCTACTTATGGGGATGAATCCTATCTTAAATTCTTAGTTGTCTAGAACTGTAGAGTGTTTAAATATGATGTAAGCTATCATATACATAAAAAATATTTAATAATCAATAATATATTTTTTAAATTGAAAAATTCTTTGGAAAGCACCTCATTAATTTTAAATCATTGAAACAGACAACAATGACATAGTTTTAGAACTAGTTAAAATACTTTAACATTATAATGTAATGATTTATAAGATAGATAGGCTTAGATTAATTAATGTCTCTGCATGTATTTTCCTTCTGAGGTTTACCAGGTAGTAAGAATAAAAGCAAAGCCAAGATAAATTATTTATGCAGAACATAAATTTTTGTGATGTTCTGAATGCATGCAAACGTGAAGTTAAAGTTAAATCAATTTTAATTTCGTTCTTGATTTTCTTTATTAATAATTAAAATCTTCTGTAAATGCATCAGAAGGAATCATGACTCCTCATGAATGAACTCTATAAGCAATTTCTGATAAAGAAAGAAATTATAATATGGTCCCATGACATGTTGATTTAGCATATTTTCAGACAGTGTGTAATAGTGATAAAAACAAAGATTGAACAAGTGAGCATATTCTTAACAGTTAACAAGGAATTAAATATATATATAAAAGCATGTATATATATATATATATAAGCGCACTTAGTGAAAAAATCAGTAAAATCATCTAGTACCAAATATTTTTTTTCCTGTGAGCAATAGGTTTTCATTTGAAGAATGTGACAGACACAGACATCATATATATTTCAATTGGTATTTATGGATCAAAAAAAAAAAAGTCTATGATTCTGGCCAAAATAAATAAAAAGTCTTATTTTAAAATTGTTAGTTTTGATTTTACCTATTCCCTCTTTAACATAACTTCTAAGCTTTATGACTGATACTTCAGTTTCTCCATGGTCTTCTACTATTATTTTTCATTTCTGCTTAAAATTACAAAGCTATCTATCTTTTCTTTTTTTTCCCCTCAGCTAATTTTTTCCTTTGCTGTTGCATTCTAGAGAAGCAATTATGGAAGTTGAAAATCAAGCTGGGTCTAAGAAGCAGAGTGGGCCATTCTCTTTGAATGAAATATAGAAATAGACTTTTATACGTAATGCCATTTGATATTTTTGTCAACAACATTAAAGACATTCAGGAATATTTTATCCTACAATCCATAACTTCCCATATTTTCTTTCCACTTCTGATTCTTGAGCTTAAGTCTTTGAAATATTAATTCTTGAACATACCATTTTAATGACAATCACATTCTTCACTCTAGCCTTAAGCATACTCCCTAGGTCCCTCAGAACACAGTTACATTTTTGTTTAGCTGTTTTAGAACAATGTGTTGAAGCCATAACCTGCTGTGTAAATGGAAACTCATAAACTCTTTAGGCACTCTGGGACAATTCTCTCTGGGCAGAATGAATTCTATTTACCCCAGGCCTACATGCTAAACCTAAGGCTCTTCCATCAGCAATAGATATGTTTATATCATTTATAGCATTTTCATTCAGACAATTCCAAGTGGCAAAATTCTAAAGTTTAAATTAGTTTACAATTGATTCCCTGTCTCCTCTCTCTCTCATTCCCCTTTAGGCAGCATATGAAGTCTTTTAATTAAGCAATTCTGCACCCACTTTTCCTGTTTCTTTGTTGAATATATAATCTACAAAGTATTTTATATTTTTTCCCCTCTTTGTTCTTTCAGTGTCTTTCTACCTTGCCTATATGGGTTTTGATGTGGTCTTTGTTTCTTATGTTTTACCTTCATCGTATTTTGTTTGTTCTTTTCATTGCTTTTCTAGCTTATTATTATTCTTTCATGCTACATACTGTTTTATGGCCTTCTTGACAGGCATATTAGAATCACTTTTAGTTGAAATAATAGTTTTCAATCCCACAGCCTACCCTTTCATTTTTTTTGTACTAGTTATTACAATCACTGCCGCTACCATAGCTGTTCTTCCTTTTCCATTGGCAGTGCTGGAACTGCCTAGCAGTCTGGCACAGAGCCACAGAGATGATTAAGGGAGTGGGACACCTCCCTTTTGAGGAAATGCTGAGGGAGCTGAACCTCTTTAGCTTGGAGAGGAAGAGACTGAGAGGTAACCTTATTAGTGATTATAAATATGTGAAGGGTGAGTGTCATGAGAATGGAGCCAGGCTCTTCTCAGAGATGCCCAATGATAGGACAAGGGGCAATGGATGTAAGCTGAAGTACAGAAGATTCCATATGAATATAAGGAAAAACTTTTTCACTGTGAGGATGACAAAACACTGGAATGGGCTGCCCAGGGAGATTGTGGAGTCTTTTCTGGTGACACGCAGAACCTGTCTGTGTGCATTCCTGTGTGACCAGCTCTAGGTGATCCTGCACTGGCAGAAGGTTTGGATTAGATGATCTTTTGAGGTCCCTTCCAACCCCTAATGTTCTGTTATTCTGTGATTCCTGGAGTATGTACTTTCACTACAACATCTGTCAGTTTTCATTTTCTCATTTCTGATTTCTACATATATCAACTTCTACAATATAGTTCTACTGATTATTATATGAAGACAGAATAAATTGAATTATATTGCCTGCTTGTGACTTCAGTTACATCTGAAATTTTTAGCTGAAGTAAAAGAAAGTCTAAAAACAAAGTAAACATATTTCTTATTGCAAATTAATTTCTTATTACAAAGGGAATTTACTAAAATAATAACCTTATGGTAGGTATTTCTGAGAAAAAAATTCAGATGAAAATTCTGCAGCGTAAAAATTCAAAAGTGATTCCTCACAAACCCAAAAAACTCACAAGTGGTCAAATGTTATGTGTGTTGCATTTTTTCTCCTGCAGAAATCATACCAGTTTCTCTCCAGTCACAACTTCAATATTTATGAACAACATGTATTTTTTTGACTGACTGCAAAGGGTTTTCAATCATGGCTCTATCTCTCATGTCACTAGGAAAAGTTTTTTTTTTTCTACCAGGTATTCCCTAATGTTTTATTAATAATTTCCTCTGTTACAGCTGAATTCGTTGTATTTTTGCACCCTTGGGAACAGCACTGAAACTAATAACAGCTTCTCTAAAATTCTGGGACATTGTTTAAAAAGACTTTGTATGTATTTCTACAGCAGTATAATTAAATTTAAACTTAGGAAGCAATTTTAAATCACAGGGCTATTTAGTGTCATGATGCCATTTGATATAGATTCTCATCACTATTTGTTGTTTTAAGACATGCTTAACAGAAAAAAAAAACCCAACATTACGCCAGCCACTGTAGAAATGTACATCCTAAGTGTCAAAAGGTTGCAAGAGGGGGGGAGAAAAAAATACCTTCATTTTGTGAGATACTGGCACAGTAGTACATTATAAGACTTGCTGCAGATTTGAAACCATGAGAATGGACATTGCCTAGTGTACCTTTCCATTTCTGTTTTTCTGGTTCTCACGATGTTGTAATATCACATCAACCGATTTTAGCAGACTGATGAGCAGTTCTGTTTCTTATGCTTTATGAAAGTTAAATTGTAGTGAGTATGTCCTATAGATTCTAAACTCCTTTCTTTAAGCAAAAAAAATCTCATCATTCTATAGTCAAGATTAAAACTATCGTTCTTGAAACATAAAATTACTTATGTAAATGAATAAAGCTGAGCTTTTTTTCTAGTGTACATGCATGATATACATAATTGACTTTTTTTTTTCAAGGAAATAACATAACTGTCTTTTGTTTAATTTAAAAATATCTCCCCCACACCAAATATATATTTCCTTGAGTAGAGAAGAGACATACAATGTGCTTGGTTAATGCTGATACTTGTACGGAAAATGGTATTTAAAAAAATCAAACTAAAACAAACCCAACTTATTTGAAAACAGGCTGTGGGAAAAATGCTCTCAGTAACGATGGAAATATTGCTGCAAACACTTTGTAAAGTGTATATATATCACTGGCACAGAGTTTATAGCCTTTCTTTCATGATATACTAGATAAATGAAAACACATGTTTTGATTAAAAATAAGTAATACCTTGACTGTTTGACAAATAAAGATGTCCTTTCCAAAATCAGTGCATTTTGTCACTAACTTGTGTGAGTTTCAGAATTACTTTCCCTGTTCCTTTCTTTTTCATTTTGGTTATTGTTTTTTTTTTTTTCTTTTCCCCAGTATTATTTTGTTAAAGAATAAAAAATGAACAAACAAACAAACAAAACCTAACCAAAAAACCCTCTAATTGTCTGTATACTTTTAGTGATCTAACAAAAACAATGGAATCAGTTGGAATCAGTTATTGCTACTGTTCACAGTGCTACAATAGTTTACAAGTACTCAGTTTTCCATTACAAACTATATAATCAAAACCACTACATATCTGAAAAATCTTTTTAAAACATGATTTTCCTTACCTAAGCCATGTCTGTGTGTTGACATTGGTGGTAACACAGTCCAAGCCTTGCTCTTTGGATTGTAACATTCAACAGTGTTTAATGTCTTTAAGCCATCCCGGCCTCCAATGACAAACAGCTTGTCATCGATGACAGCAACGCCAAACTGAAGCCTCCTGCCGTTCATCACTCCAGCCTGAATCCATATATTTGTTCTGAGATCATACTTTTCAATAGTTGTAGCACCTGATGAGATATAATAATAGGATAATGTATACAAAATGGGCACTGGCTCTCCTTTTTGTTTTTTTGTTTGTTGTTTTTTTTTTCCCTCAAAAATATAAAAGCTTCAACATTATTTTCTGATTATTTCCAACATCTTGGCAAATATTTCATTTCTTTAGATAAAGTAGCCCCTGAAATACATATATATATAAATATATATATATGTGTGTGTGTGTGTGTATGTGTGTATGTGTGTGCATATATTATGTGTGTGTATATATATGTATACATATATATATGTGTGTATATGTATACATATATATATATATGTATGTATATATATACATATGTGCATGTGTGCTCCAAAGAAAGTGAAAGAAAAACCTAAATGGCCCCTATAGAGCAAAGCATTGGCAAGTCTGACTGACAGTGTGCTCTAATTTTATATTGGTTTTTCTTGTTAAAGTTCAATAGCCTAAGATAAGGTTCCGTTTTACTCCAATATTCCCTATAGCATAAAAGAAGTCTATAAAATTACATTATATCTTCAGCAAGGACTAGAACTTGTAGTTTAATCTGGGTTCATTTTGTATTTCTTATTTTAGGCACTTGTGTAGCTTTTTTTCAGACATGTTTCTGATGGAAGTACAAAATGTTGTACTTACAGTCTCAAGTAAAATATTTAAAGAATGTTTCTATATACAGTCAAAACCATTTTCTTGTGAAACTAATTTCTTCTTTCATTTTAATTACTTTCACAGATGAACTCAAAAGCTATAAAGACTATTATGTATAACTTGACAGTTAATAATGAAAAAGTCATTAAGAAGCCTCTGCTGTTAAAAGTAACTTGTATGTAATATACAAAGACAAGAAATTAAGAGTTTATTAACTAAAACAGGCAGATAAAGGAAGTATAATTATCTTAAATAGATTCCAGAAAATTAAATAATTGTAATATCAGTCTAGGAAACGTTATTTAAAACAAAAGTACTTGTTTTTTATTTTCACATGACAGATGAGTTTAAATTAATCCTTAAGAGAGAGGGACTTGATAATTCATCTGATAATTAACCAGTTTTAGTTTTACACGCTTTATTTCCAAAGTTTAAAATCCCTACTGAAAGAATCAACACAATTACTAAGCTTTACCAGCTACATATTTGGGTAATAATGAAAGGTTAGAATTCCATGGGAAACAGTTCTTGTAGGAAGAGCAATGAACTGAGTGGAAACAAACATCATGAAAACAATATTTTTGTTAACTGAAATAAAAAAGATATAATTGAAATTCAATGTGTATCCAAGTGTAGCAGAGCAGCAACAATGTTCAACTTGTTATAATAAATCTTGTACTAGTTTTATGAAGCCATAATATATATCAAACCATTTTTGCATTCAATTAAGAGAGACATATTTTTTTGTCCCTAATTTAAAATGCAAGAGCTCTGTAAATGCACTAATGAAAGGACGTTATGAGAGGCTGGTACTGGTCTCTTCTCACAGGTAATTAGCGATAGATCAAGAGGGAATGGCCTCAAGCTACAACTGGGTAGGTTTAGACTGGATATTAGGAAAATTTTTTTCACAGAAAGAGTGGTCAGGCATTGGAATGGGCTGCCCAGGGAGGTGGTTGAGTCACCAGCCCTGGATGTGTTTAAAATTCGTTTGGATGTGGTGCTTGGGGATATGGTTTAGTGGGTGAATTTTGTAGGGTATGGCTACTGGTTGGACTTGGTGATCCTGAGGGTCTTTTCCAAGCTGAATGTTTCTGTGATTCTGTGATTATCTTTAGGTTCAAAAGAGCCAAAATACAGATTACAATACACTTGATTTGTGGTGCTGCAGGACATATTATAATGATGCACATTAATAAAGTTATGGTTTAATGCTTGAAATATTTGTATGTAGAAACTGCTCACAGTAGAAGCTAGAATGGTATCATGTGAGTCTGCTGAGACAGCACAATGCTTTCTACTTCGATGGTAAAGAGCAGAGTTTAAAAACTTTATCATTCTGATTTCAGAGAATTTTACTAACAATGAATATAATCTTTGAATTATGGTCAGCCACGTATTTTCAAATATTGGTCAAGTCTCAGTTTGCCACAATGTTTTACTAAATTACATACTCAGCATTTAATCCAGCAGTTCCTGGAGTGCCTGAATTCTGTTTATCCAGTAACATGCTTTAAAAATTATTATCATTACTGTTATCATTATTATTCTTATTCTTATTATTAATAATAATAGTAATAATAATACACAGCAATAACAAAAATATTGCAATGTAGAAAAGAACAGAAGACTTAAACTACCATAGTCCTTGGATTAAAATCATCCCACGGGTGACGAAATGATGACAGAATTGGATAAAATATTATGGATATGTTGTCAATGAGCAGAAAAGCATACTTTCATTATTTTTTGGCTAAATTTTCTTTCATGCACCCCACTGAACTCAGTTCCCAGCACTGGAATACCCACAGATTCTGCATGGATGCTAAGATCATATGGAGAAGAATGTGAAAGTAACATCTTAACTCTATTTGATAGTAGACTCCCTACAGAAATCATGAGTCACAGTAGGCTGCTTCTTAGTATATGTCATCACTGCATTCAGGTCAGCTGCATTATTTCACATCAGTTTTGCATTCCCTAGACTTTTCTCAAAAACGTGGAGCCAAGTTAAAAATCTCATTGCTTGACTTTAGTTACTCTCAGTATCAGTGACCAGTCTGCAAGCTGTAAACTGGGTAATACTTGCCAGAACATTTCAATCAATCCACTAGCTAGAGCTGTACATAACAAATCATAAACAAAAAATAGTATGCAGAAAACATCTATTCTGCCTGTTCCTGCAGTAAATAGTGAAGCAGCTGTGATCTCTTCTTATAGCCCTAACTACAAAATGACGTAACATCACCTATTCTGTTAACACATCAGACATGTCATGGGGCAGTCTTATTATACAATTGGATATGGGCCTTTCTAAACAAACAAACAAACAAATTAATTAAAAAAAATAGGTGTTATATCCTCACCATGAAGACAGTCAAACAAATCAAACAATTTGTCCAAAGACACTGGATAGTCTTCATTCTTGAAGGTTTTCAAGACCCAAATGGATATGGTCTGATCTTATAGAAGACTCAGCTTTGGACTTAAGGACTCCTAAGGTCACTTCCAACCTGAATTATCCTGTGACTCTGATTGCACAATCTTGGATGGAGATTGTGCCCATCAATTTATCTTCCTAGGAACAATTAACTTTCAGTAAGAGAAAACCTTATATATGATAGTTTGATTTAAGGTTGTGAAAATGAATTTTGTGAATAGAAGACCACTGCAATCTTCTGCATCTTACACTACATCATGTATTTATTTTAATTTATTATTCATATATTATTTACATAAACAACTATCCATGAAAAATATAGTCATGAACAATTAACAATTCCTTAACAATTCCTTGCCAGCTTTCATTCACAACAGAACTACATGAAGTTCTCTATTTAGCTTGAAAAAGGGTAATTTACCTGACACAGCAGACATTAATACCGTTTTGAATGTGCTTTCTCAAATTTAATGTGTTATAAGAACACAAACAAAATAGTTTTCAATGAGCATTAAGACATCCCTAATTCAAGTCATGAGATTACATCTGGTTCAATGACATATGGATCATTGTTTCTGATTGGGTAATTCTCATGGAGGAAAAAAAACCCAAAAATGTAATTAATGAAAAAAAAACCACTCTACTGCACTGATGCTGTTCTGGTCTAAACTGAACTAGTTTTCTCTTGCATCTCTATAGCCCATGATTCCTTAAAATTAGCCTAGACAAAGGCAATGAAAATGGTATCAACATTGTTTGCAATGTAAGGCAATTTTTATGTTTAGTCTGTCCTTCAGTCCTATACAGAGAATTACTGGGACAGATTAGATTAAAAACCAAAACCACAACAAACTTCTACCTTTTATAGAAGAAAACTGGGTGGTTATTTCTAACAAAGTAATAGATTCTTTTCTTTACTTC